>NW_026637279.1:0-185000 GCF_028554395.1 Pezoporus wallicus
CCCTCCTCCCCCATTCATCATTTCATGCCCCCCCTCCCCCCCCCTTGCTCCCGCCCCTCCCCCCCGCGCGGCGCTGTTGTGACGCGCCGTCGCGCGCTAATTAATCCGCCATTGCCGGGCTCGATCGGCGCGGCGGCCCCGCGTGGCTTTGATTGACAGCCCGCGGCGGCGGGGCCAATAGCGTGGCAGAGAGCCGCCCGCCGCCTGCGTTTGATTGGTCGGCGAGGGTGGGGCTCGGAGGGGGCCCCCACGTGGGGCGGGGAGGCTCCGTGTGACGTGCGGGGCCAGGAGCCATTTTGTGCCGCCGACCGAGCCCCTCCCCCCCCCCCCCATCCCCGTTCCCCCCCCTCCCCCCCGCAGCGGGGCTCAGGGCTCCGGTGGCGGGAGCGGAAGGGTCCCCCCGGTTCCCCTCCCCCCGCCCGGTGCTCCCCGGGCCCAGCACATCAAAGGCACCGAGCGCTCTCCCGGGGGGCGGGGGGGGGGGAGGGGGTGACTTCGCCCGGGCGCTCTGGCGGCGGCGGCGCGGCCGGACCGCGTGCTCCGGGACCGGGACCGGGACCCGCGGACCCCTCCTCGCCATCGCCCTCCTGCACCCGGAGCCCCCCGGCACCGCCACCGCCACGGCCCGCGGGATGGGGGCTGCACGGACCTGAGCGCCCACCCCCGGCGCGGGGAAGGGGGGGGGGAGCCGCGGCGGAGGCACCGCTCGCACTTCGCATGCCCGCGGCGCCCGGGAAGTCGGATGTGTACGGCCTTCTCCCCCCTCTCCTCTCTCCTCCATGGCCGTCGTGCTCCGGCGTTAGTTCCTGGCTTTGCTTCCCCCCCCCCCCCCTTAGCAGGAGCCATCCCCTTTCCCCCCCCCCAACCCTCTTTTTTATTGATTTTCACTGCTTTTAGGGGTTATTTTCCTTCCCTCCCCTGCGAGGCCGCGGCCCGGGGTTGGGGGCGGGGGGGGGTCCCCGTCCCTTCGCTCCCTGGTCCCCGCGGTGGCCGGGCCGAGCTCCGCGGGCGCGCAGCGCCTCTCCGGCTGCGCGGTGCTTTGCGCCGGGGGGGTTGTAACGACGAGACGGACGGACCCGCTTCCCCCCCCCCTCCCTTTTCCCTTCCTTTCCTTTCCCTTCTCCTCCGCCCCCCGCACGGACTTTCCTCTCCTCTCTTTGTTCCAGTTCTCGGCCTCTCCGGGAGCGCTCCGTGGCCGGCGGGCACCAGCACCGGGAGCAGCAGCAGCAGCAGCAGCACCGCACGTAGCGAGGCTCGGCGCGGCGGGCTCCAGTGACCGCGCCCCAGCCCGGCCATGTACCCCCAGGGCCGGCACCCGGTGAGTCCCGCTTCCCCCCCCCTTCCCTTTACCCCAGAACCCTCCCTTTCCCCCGCTCCCGTTCACCCCCCTTGTGCTGAGCGCTCCCCCCCCGCCGCTCCCCGCAGGCTCCGCACCAGCCGGGCCAACCGGGCTTCAAATTTACCGTGGCCGAGTCCTGCGATCGGATCAAGGACGAGTTCCAGTTCCTGCAGGCCCAGTATCACAGGTAAAGCCCCCCCCGAACCCTTTCCATGACCCCCCCCTCAAACCGCCGTGTCTCAACCCCTCTTTCTGCCCCCCCCCCCCCCAGCCTGAAAGTGGAGTATGATAAGCTGGCGAACGAGAAGACCGAAATGCAGCGCCATTACGTTATGGTAAGAGACTTTAATCAGATTTCGGATCAGCCTGGAAATGTCATTAGCTGCCAGCCCAGACGGGCGCTGGGGAACGGGGAAACGGGGGGGGGGGGGGGGGGAGCACCCCGTAACCGCCCCCCCCCATCGGGGACATCCCCACCACCGGGACCGGCACCGGAGACCCGGGAAGCGCCAGCACAAGTTTCCTGTTAACCCCCGTTGTGCCGGTGTCTGGGGTGGGGGGGTGGGAGCAGCGGCCTCGGGCTCGAGCGGTTATTGGGGGGGTCCGGGCTACTCCCCCCCTTTTGCTGCATCCCCTCCTTTGCAGCCCCTTTCTCTTTGCTGCACCCCTCTTGCAGCCCCGGGGCACTTGGTATGGGGGGGGGTATCCGAGAGCTCCCCCCCCAGGGGAAGTTGTCCCTTTTTTGGAGCCATAAACCCCTCTTTTGCCCTAATTTAGAGCTTGGGGGGCCTAAAGGTGGGAGCCAGCCCCTCTCTGCCCTTGTGCTGAGGTCTTGGGGTGTTCCCCTGTAGCAGTGCTGAGCCCGGGGTGGGGAGCAGACCCCCCTTTTCTCTGCTGAGAAGCTGGGGTTCAGGCCAGGACGGGCTGTACCTGTTCTACGGGGCGCCTGCACCCAGCCCTGCGCCTCTTTGTGTTCCCGGAGTAGCTTAGGAGGAGAAAAGAGGAGTCGAAAGGAGTGTCCTCCTGTGCGAGGCAGCCAGTCACCCCTAAACACGCCTTACTACAAGGTGTAATTGCCTTGGCTACCCAGGCTTTCAGCGCAGTTGTGACTGGGATGCTTTCTGGTAATGGCCTTATGCAAATCCCTTCTGGTAAATGAATTCCAGTTCTTCCTGGCTCTCATATCTTATTTATTGTGTCTTTTCTTTTATCCCCCCCCCACACCCAGTACTATGAAATGTCCTATGGGTTGAATATTGAGATGCACAAACAGGTGAGTAATCGAAAGGGGGGAATCGGGATGGATGGAGGCATGGGTTGAGGGATTGATTGAGCCCTTGTTGCCCTTTTCTTAACCTAAATCGGGCCTTGATGGCACTAAATGGGGAATCAGTGTGGAATTCGGGGCTGTGGGATCTCACACCCAGCAGGTTCGCTGTGAGCTGCGGGTTCCTGGCAGCCTGGTGGGGGGTTTCTGTGCCAGTACTGGGGAAGAGCAGAGGTTTTGAGCAGCGTGTTTATGGGGAGAGGTGGGAAGAGCCTTGCCTTGTGTTCCCAGGGCTCGGGAATACTGTGATCCGCGTCTTGCTCGGGGTCTGTTGTTGGTCTAACGCGGCTGTTTCTAAGGTCATACCGCTGATACTCGCTGTGCCATAGCGTGAGACTTAGAAGGGAATTATGTGCAGGGATACCGATATGGAACGGTGTGTTGCTCAATGTCACGGATTTGTCTTTGCATCTGGAAAATGAAGCAATGCTCGGTGCTGCTCGGGGTGGTTTTTTCAGCCTCCTCTAATATGTAACTTGCCTGAAGGGGAAAAATAGGGAAGGCCAGAGCAGAATGTGGTGTGCTCCCTTGATAAGATTATAGTTAAAGAGCCTAAAGGCTGGGCACATGATGGTAAAACTTAAAGGAATAAAGTTATTATTGAGATTAGGCCTGATTATTTGTGCTGCTGCTGCTTACTGGTTTTAGAAGGAGTTCTAATTAAGACCTTAAGGCAGATAGAAGTTGACATCAACTTTGCCGTTCGCAAATGAGCCCCATCCAGCTCCAGTGTGGTTTTGCTTTGGAGCAGCATCTTCCTTCCAAGTCAGAAGGTGTCGGGAGGCAGCTGATGAAATTCCAAGCAGCATCTCTGGGAATTGGCCTCTTCTCCTCTTTCCCTTCAGCTCCTTGGGATGTAGTCACAGGGTAACGAAAATAATTACTGCTTAGTCTTCAGGTTTTTAGGAGTATCATGTTCCATGCAGATAATCCCGACTGCTTTCTCTTCCTTCCTCCTGCCTGGATGAAGGTGTCCTTGGGGGGCTGCACGGGCACCGGGATCCTATCCCAGCCTGGCAGAACCTCGGCCACCGTTTGCCTTGGTGCTCAGCAATGCTCCTGAGCGCAGGATTTTGGCCTCTGTCCCTGCTTTGCCCAGAGGGACATGGAGCCTGTGGGAATGCTGAGGGACTGGAGTGTACCGGCTGGCTCTCGGGAGAGCGAATGCCTCTTCTGGACCGCCTGGTTGAGATGCTGGAATAATGCAGCAAGATATTGAGCTGCTTTTTGTCCTCTTGGGGTGGAAGCTTTGGAAGCCCTGGATGCTTCCTGAGATGCGCGTGGTGGAAACCCCAAACCAGCGAGGGTCGGGGCTGGGCGATGAGAGCCCAGCGGAGATTCTGGCTCCATTGGCGTGTGATGGAGGCATCCACCATCCACCCCGCCTCGTGGTGTGACCACGTAGCGTGGCGCTTGGCGAGGCCAGGGGTCTGTGCCTGGTTTCGGAGGGTAATGAGGAGCCTCGGGATGCCCGGGGGGGCAGTTTTCCATGGGGCTGGTGCGGGCAGAGCCGCCTGCCCTGCCCTGGGTTGTGCACGGTGGCGGTTCCCACACCGCGGCCGATGAAGCCCTGCCGGATGATTGCAGCCTGTGCCGAGCATCCCTGCCTTGTTCCCGGTGACATATGCTGCGTGCCGAGCGCTGGGCTGAGGGGGGAAGTTTGGGGAGGTGAAGCTGTCTCGTTGGTTAATTGACAGCAGCGTTGCGTGGTGCTGGGGGAAAACAAAGCAGCCCGAGCTGTGCTTCCAGGCGGAAACGGGGCGAGAGGGATGGAGAAGGGGGGATGCTGGGGTGGGTTCATCCCCCCCCTCAGCTGCCCCAAAACAGCATCCCCAGAGCGTGGTCCTGCCTGGTTGAGGGTGGCTAGTCCTGAACAAACAAGTTTATCCGCTGACCTGTTTAGTGGTTGACTTGTGTTTATCTGCACACAATCGAGTCGACTCAAGTGCCTGAATTATTCATGCGGTGTCCTGCCCTCCAGACTTGACTGCTTGTGATTACATCTGCTCGAGACAAACAGTGATGGATACTTCATCTTTAAGCAAAAGGGGATTGTCTGTCTGTGGGCTTATATAACAGATTATCTCTTCTACGCTGAATATTAAGTGCGTGCATATGTGGCCGCGTGTGGTTTCTTCTTCTTTCCTTTCTTCTTGTTTTGTTTCTTGTTAAGGGAAAAATGTAGCTTCATAAACAACTCCATATGAAAGGAAATATTTAGGAAGTGACTCCCCGCTTTGTTGCATGGAAGGCGGTGAAGTCGCTCCTCAAAGCAGCCTTGCTGCCAAATGGACCGGCCTGAGCCCTCAGCCTGGTCTGCAGTTTTCCCTTTAAACCTGAGCAAAACCCCCCTTTTTCCCTGGAGTTTAGTTGGTTTTTGCAACAGGAACTGTCATCCCTGTATTAGTTTTGCCCAGTTCCCTGTGGATAACCACGGGATGCAATCGGAGTAACGATTCCAAGGGGGGAAAAAGTGATTCAGCGTGGGGAAGTGGGACGCATCCCGCTCCTTGGTGCTGTTGGGTTTTTATGGCTGAGAACCCTTCCCGTGAGCACTTTGTGTTTCAAGCACTTAATGCTTGGAACAAACCTAAAGCCCTCCTGACACTTCCAGGGAAGCAGAGACCTGCTTTCTTATTTTCCAGAATATTCCAAGAACACAATATCCTTTCTCTCAGTCTCATTAGCGAGGAGTGCCAGGTAATAATTTGCTAACTACTTGAGAAGCCAAGTAATTTGTTCGTGTGATGTTACAGGTCTCCTAAGGTAGCAGGCAAGAGCTGTCAGCCAGCTTAAGCCCTCCTTCCCCTTGGCTTTGTGGGAGCCCTGAGTGGCTTTTGGGTCTCCTGGGTGGGTTTTGGGGGGTCCCAAGTGAGCTCTGCCCTCCCCCCCCCACCAGGAGCTGGTGCTAATTCTGTAATGAGGGGTTGGGGCCCTCCCCTCCACACCCCCTCCCTGAATTTAATTCTCATCAGCAAAGCTCTCCACTTTGCTAATAACGATAGCAGCCACAAATAGCTTTCAACATGCCATTGACAGCCTGGTTGGAGAGAGCACTTGAAATAGTGGTAGACAGCTGAAAGTACCCATAATTGTGCGCCGGAGTGAGAACCGCACTGCTCAAGGGCCTTATTTTCATGTGCTTAAAGAGACAATATCCTGGTTTCAACAAATGCTTCTGGTGCTTCACCGGTGGTGTGATTTACTCCTTGCCTTCCTCTGCCTGCCCTCTGCTGGGGCTGGGGGAGACCTGGGGGGGCTGAAGGAGGGTTGTGGTGGTGCAGAACCATCACTGGGGGGTGCGTGTGAGGGACCTGTGGTTCTGGAGCCAAGGGGAAAGCTGGGGCCTCGCGGTGGGTGCTTCTGCTTGGGAGTCTTGCAGGGGGTGATGCTGGTGCTGCATCCCATGGACCATCAGCAGCCCCGTTGCTCTGGGGGTTCAGGCTTGCGGTGGGAAGTGTTTATGGTGTGGTTTTCCAGAGGAGGAAGGGTAGGATGAGTGATGCTGCATGTTCAGCCTTCATCCCACTGTTTAAATCAGTAAGCAAGGGCAGGCTGGTTTGCTGTGGCCCAAAATCCTTGCTGAGGATGCACCAGAGATGGCCTGGTCCAGTGTTTTGGGGTGCCTGGCCTGAAAACCACATAGGTTTGGGGAGGATGTGTGTTGGGTGCACGGGCTTTGTGCAGGGCGCAGCGAGCATCTCTGCTGCAGGCATCACACCGGGGTGCAGCTCCCCTTTGCCCCTCACCCTGGTTCAGGGCCTCGGGTGAGCTGTAGGCTGCTCCTTTCAGCCCCACTCCGCATAGCCCATGAGTGACGGCCGGCAGAGTTATATTTAAGCTTCCTTCTGCCTTGTCCAGGTGTAGGGATGAGGGGCCGGGAGCCGGGGCTGCGGGCAGAGCCAGCCTGCAGCTATTTATCACCATGCCACAGCCCCTGTCCTGCTCTCGCCTCCTGCCCTCAAGTGCTTTGGGTGCTGGTCGCAGCTCTGGCCATTTTAAGAGCGGGTGACAGCACTTGCAGCCTGGGGCCCTGGAGCCGGGCTCTGATTTATAACCCCTGCAAGTGCTTGCTCTGATTTCCCCGCTCCAAAACGCTGCCTCAGAAGTGCTTCTTGCCCAGCAGTGGGTCAGATTCCTGCCTGGGGCTGGGGGGGGGGATTAGTTGGGATTTCAGCTTCTCCTGACCCTTTCTAACAAGTGATGGGGAACTGTAGTCAGCATCCTGCATCCCGCTCTGGGGCAGCAACACAAGAGGGACATGGAGATGCTGTGAGGGCTGGAGCAGCTCTGCTCTGGAGCCAGGCTGAGAGAGCTGGGCTGGGGCAGCCTGGAGAAGAGAAGGCTCCTGAAGGGGAGACCTGAGAGCAGCTCCAGTGCCTGAAGGGGCTGCAGGAAAGCTGGAGAGGGGCTTGGGACAAGGGATGTAGGGACAGGCCAAGGGGAATGGCTTTAACCTGCCCGAGGGGAGACTGAGCTGAGCTCTTAGGCAGAAGCTCTTCCCTGTGAGGGTGCTGAGGCGCTGGCACAGGGTGCCCAGAGAAGCTGTGGCTGCCCCATCCCTGGCAGTGCTCAAGGCCAGGTTGGACACAGGGGCTTGGAGCAAGCTGCTCCAGTGGAAGGGGTCCCTGCCCGTGGCAGGGGTTGGAGCTGGAGGAGCTTTAAGTCCCCTTCCAACCCAAACCATTCCATCAGTCTATGATCCTGTTGCTCGGGTTGAGCATCCCAGGAGGTTCCCATGGGGGTGCCCTGTGCAGCCCCCCCCCAGTCTTTCACCCACGGCTCATTTGCAGCCCCTGTCTCGTCTCGGTGATGGTCCAGTGAAGATGCAGGGCACAGGAGGGGATGCAGGGATGCAGAGGCTGGGATTGCCATGGCAACCCGCGGTCGGGAACGGAGGTTTTTCTTGGCAGGAGCAGCTCGGGGGGGGGCTGCACTGCTCAGGGTGAGGTGATGAATGAGCCCTGTCACGGGGAAGGTTCCAGGCATGAAGCCCTCCCCTGTTCCCAGCGCGCCGGAGGATCCCCTTTCGCTCCCGATTAAACTTTTAATGGGGACAACTGGAGTTTAATTTGCTGGGGAATGGGAAAAGTTGAAGTGAACAAATATTTAAAGATGATTGAATCTCCTGTTAACAGGAAACCTCGTGCTTGTAAACATAATATTTTGGACATCCAATATCTCCTTGCTCGCGGAATCCCACGTGGGGAAGTCTCTCTTTTTTGCAGAGCGCAAAGCTTCTCTCCAGATCTCTGTTGGAAGCCTGGGCAGAAGCGGATGTAAATATGGATTTAAACGTCGCTGTGGCTGCCTGGATGTGCTGGTGCTCGAGGGTGCTGGGGGAGACCTGGGCACCCTCCCTCCCTCGGCCTGCTTGGATGCTGCCGTGTGTTCCTTTGCACCTAAACCGCCTGCGTGATGCGTGGCCCCGGGGACTGCTCGTGCTGTTTGCACCTCAAATGAGGATTGAATTTGTTCTAGAACTTGGGGGCTGGCAAGAAGGAGCTCGGAGGAGCGGCGGCCGTGCTGGAGGAGCAGTGCGCCGGGCGCTTGTCGCATCCACAATCCAATAGGCTTCATCTGGAGGAATGAATATTTAATGGCGCTGCAGTCTATATATATAATCTGATCGATGCCTCGGTGCCAAAAAGGCCTTTCAAGAGGTTTACCTATCGCTGAGCAATGCCTGATGTGAGCCCCGGGTGCTTATCGGTGCTGCTGGTGCCGCTTTGAAGCGGAGCGGCTCTGCCGGGGCGGTTGGTGGCTCGCACGGTGCCAAACGCGCTCCTGCGCCGTGTGCCTGGGCCTGGTTTCCGTGGCCGTTATCTTCCAGCCCAGTCCTGTCGGTGCCGGAGCCCTTCCTGCGGGCACGGAGCATCCCTGGTGCTCGGGTCCCTGCTAATCCCGGTGGCTGCGGCACTGGGGCAGCTGTAGCCAAAGGAGCTGAGTCCCAAGCCCAGCTGCTTCCAGATGCCTGCTCCTCGCTGCGGTGCCTGCCCCTGTCCTCTGCACGGGCTAAGAAAAGCATCAGGTGTAACCCAATCACCGGGTGCCTGCGGGAAAGACGATGGCCAGAAATATCCCTGGGAGCTGGCCCCGGTGATCCCCGTGCGGGGGTGCTGTGGGTCCATGGGGACCCCTCGCAACAGGTCCCTGGGCACCGGTGCCCATGGGGTCTTTGTAGGGTGGGTCCCTCCGTGGGGTGAGTCTAAGCTGGGGGAAATCAGGGCATCTCCTTGCTTATGGTGACCATGGGGCGCGTTGGTTGTGCTTGTTAGGTTGGGGTTGTGCTAAGGTTCTTGTGCTCCATCCACCGCCCAGCTCCCCACAGCCAGGGCTGAGGCTCTGCTGGTTCTTTTCCCTCTAATCTCTGATATTTGGCTGTTTTTCCTTATGGTATTTGAGAGCCCCTCTCTGTGTGTCAGCTCCCCACAGGGGCTGGCACTGAGCACCGGGGCTGCTGTGGGGCGCATCCTGGGGACACCGTGGGGCAGAGCAGTGGGGCTGGGGGCGCGGGATGCGGTGATTTTGGGGAGGCTGGAGCAGGACCCGGGGAATCAATCCCTCGTGTGCCCGATAACGCGGGGCTGGCGGGAGGAATTCCAGGGCGTTTGATTCCGCGCCAGGGCTCGGCTCCGGCCATTGTTATGGTGCTGGATCCGTGCGCCCGCCCCGGCCCTGTTTGCCTTGGACCGGGCGCTGTTTTCACAGCTGCAGCCGCCGTTAACTCTTGGGATCCAGGCGGGAAGGTCCAGAGGGCACCCGGGATGGGGTCCTCGCCCCAAGGAAACGCCGTGCCCGGTTCATGGAGACGCTGGAGAAGGGGCAGTTGGGCGGCGCGGGTTTGCGGTGGAGCCGATGGGTGTCAATGGTTGTGGGCTGAGTTTCCGTGAGCGTGATGTAAGGATGGAGAGAGGAACCTGAAGGGCTTTGGTTTGGGGTGGGGAGAGCACTGGGCAGAGCCAGCAGCCAGTGTTGGCTCAGCACCAGTTCCCGGGTGCCGTGCGCTTGCCGGGGCTGCGTGGGAAGGAAGTCGGTGTCCACGCCGAGTGCTGGGAGCGGATGGCGAGGAGCTGTCCCTGTGTGTGATCCCGGCGGGGTGTGAGGAACCGAGTTTGTGATCCAGCCCTTTGGAAAGCAGCGGCCGCTCCATGGGTGCGGAGCTGCGTTAGGGCCTGGCTCCGTTTCCGTGGGGCCAGGGAAGTCCAGGCTGGTGTGACACCGCCGGGGGTGCCCCGTGGCACTCGCTCCAGCGATGGGCAAGGGATCGAAGCATCCCATGAGGGGAAGGGGGTCAAAGCATCCCTGCGCTGGTGGCCGCAGAGGATGCACGAAGGCGGTTTCGTTGCCTCTTTTGGGAGCTGCCGCTTCCTCTTGTATGGCCGGGAGGGGACGGGGACGCACGGGCTGGTGCCGGGAAGCCTCGTGCAGGCTGCGGGAGCCCCCTCGGTGCTGACTCCTGCTGTTTCTTCTTCCTCTTTCTCTTTCCAGACAGAAATTGCTAAAAGACTGAACACGATTTTAGCCCAGATCATGCCTTTTCTGTCACAAGAGGTAAGGATGCTTCCACAGCAGCGGTGGGGATGGTGCTGGGGGGGAGTCCCCAGCAAGGCAGTGCTTGGTGGGGGTCTTATAAGGAGGCCCAGACCCACTCCCAAACCCAGGTTTTGGGGGTACTCCATGAGAAATGGGGCTCAGATCTTGCATGTGTGTTGCAAACCCTTGGGTAGGGAGAGCTGGACCTTGAGAGGGGCTTTGTTCTGCCACTCTGAGCCTGTGGGGCGCAAAAGGCTGCGCCGGGCTGCTCTGGCACCCTGTGATCCATGGGGCTGCTGCTCGGGAGCAGAATATGGACCCAGACCAGGGGGTGACCAGCCCTGGGGGGTTGTCCCTTGGGTCCGTGGCCAGCTGTTGACCCAGCTGTGCACCTCTGTCCCCGCAGCACCAACAGCAAGTCGCACAGGCTGTTGAGCGTGCCAAGCAAGTGACAATGACGGAGTTGAATGCTATCATCGGGGTACGTGGACTTCCCAATCTGCCTCTCACCGTGTGTATACCCCTTTTATTCCTATCATTTACCATAACCAGAGGCAATCCTGCGCTCAGGCGGGGTTAAAGGGCAGCTCACAGCATCCCCCCTATCCCACTGCATCCCCCCGAACACCAAAACTCCCCCCAAAACACCAAAACTCCCCCAATTTGGCATCAAGGGAGGTGGGGGATCCCTGTCCCTGGGTGTTGATGCAGCCCCAGGAGCCTCCCCCAGCCAAATTCCATGTTCTCCATGAGGTTGGGGAGCGGAGCCCTCCCGGACCCCCTGAGCCCAGGCGTGTCTCTGTGTGGGCTGTTGATGTGGAATGTGCTGTAAACTTGATGGAGTTGTTGTTGTTCCATGCACTGATTTACCCTCTCCCGTCTTACCGGGCTCTTCCTCACAGATTTTGGGTGGGTTTTGTTCCCTTAAGCCTTAACAGTTTTTATTGTCCCCCTCACTGATGTGATGGGCTCAGTCCTGCGGTGAACCTGCTCCACCCTGCGCCGTGGGTGATCCCAGCCAGCATCCTGGGGAGGGCTCCTGCCTTCAGGTGCTTGTTTTCCAGGAACCACTGAGTTTTCATTTCCTTTCCTTGCCCTTCTCTCTTAAGCCACAGGATGCTGTGATTCTCTGCACTTATTGCCTTTACATAAGATTTTTCTGGGTTTATGGGTAGCACCGGGTGCAGAATCCTGCTCCGGGCTCCTGCAGCCCTTGGGGCCGAGGAAAGCTTTGCCTTCCCCTCATGGTGGGGCTTTGGGAGACGGTGTGGGTATGGGAGCACATCCCATCGTGTCTGTGCATGGGGGCAAGCAGCGCTGTGCTGCTGCCTGCGTGTTCCCCCTGGCAGAGGCAGGCAGCGAGGGGATGCTTGGCTTGATGAGCTCCAAGTCACAGCCCAGGAGCCCAGGCAGCTGCAGCAGATATTGGAATTCAATTAAGGTGAATGCAGAGGGCCCGTGACCCCCATTTCCAAGGTAATTGCTTCCTTGGATCAGAGCGAGTGTCGTCCCCGTCACGAAGCACCCAGGCATTTAATCGCTTTGCCTGATGAACTTCCCGCAGGCAGGAGTTATGGGGAGAGCCAGGGCAGCACGGGCAGGGGGGCAGCTGGGATTCCTCCCCTTGGTGCCTGCAGCAGGTTGTTGTGTCCCATGGGAAGTCAGCGCTGGAGCAAGGGGGGGGACGTGGCTCTGCTGTGTCCCCTCCATGCCCTACAGCAAGGAGCTGTGGCTGCCCCATCCCTGGCAGTGCTCAAGGCCAGGGTGGACACAGGGGCTTGGAGCAAGCTGCTCCAGTGGAAGGGGTCCCTGCCCGTGGCAGGGGTTGGAGCTGGATGGGCTTTGAGGTCCCTTCCAACCCAGACCGTTCCGTGGTTCTATTTATAACCCACACCACATCTTGGGGCAGGTCTGTGAAGGGAATCGACACCAAATCACTCAAACCTCTCTTTTTTTGCCCCTTTTGAGGTCAAGAACTGTTAATTTTATGCATCTAGGCCATTGTCTCAGAGTTCCTCTGCTTCAGGCTCCTGTGAAATTGAGCCCTTGATTTGCTTATAGCTCTGGAAATGATTAGACTACTTTACTAAATTTAACGCAAGTGCTGAACTTAAGTGGTGAACCATTAAATCGGTTAACAAAGGCATGAAGCATGATGTACATAATCCAATTAAAACCACTCTACGTGCTAGATATTCCTCCCCAGCCCTCCTCGGCGATTGTAACCTCTTCATATCTTCACCATATCTGGCTGGCACCTGCTCAGGGACCCCAGAAGGAAAACATCCCTGTGACCGTCTTATCTCCATCTCCCTCCTCCTGCCTGGCCCAGGCTGGGGTGGAATCATGGAATGGTTTGGGTTGGAAGGGAGCTGAAGGCACATCCAGCAGGTCACCCAGGGCTGGCTTTGCAGCACCAGGCTGATGTCCTGGGCTCTGCAGGGGTCTCAGCCTGGTTTGGGGTCCTGCCAGCAGAGGAGAGCCCCCCTGTGCAGCATCCTCAGTGGTCCCTGCCCTGGGAATGCAGCCCCAGTCCTTGCATGTGCTGCCCTGTGTGCGTGTGTGTGACTTCATTGAGCAGGACCCTGATCCTGCTCAGAGGTGACACCCTGCTTTGTCCCTGCCATTGGCCGAGCCATGGGGCGCCCATCCCTTCTGCAGGAAGGTTTTTGGGTGGTGAAGTTTTCCTTCCCCGGGGAAGGGAATAAGGGGCAGGGGAGGGAAGGGTGGGTTTTCCAGCAGAGAAGACGCCGAGCAAGCAGCATCGCTGAGGAGCTTCACTGCATCCCTCTGCGCCGTGGAGTCCCAGATGGGTTTTATCCCCCTCCGTGGAGTCTCCAGGATGTGATTCCCAAGGGATGTGCATCGACCTCTCCTGGGCTGACATACAGATACGGAGCGCCGCCGCTGGGATGGGATCTTTGCTACCCCGTGGAGCTATGGGCAGCCCAGCCCTAACACTGGATGGAGGGATGAGGCTTCTCACATGGATTCTGCTCACCGGTTCCTGCCTGCCAAAGGGGAGATAAACACCTTTAAACGTTCTTTTGGCCATGATGGGATGTTGTTTCTTGTGTCTTCATTTCCACGCCCCGTGCTGGAGCGCGGCTGCTGCCAGCGGCTCGGACCCTGCAGCTCATCGACCCCTTGGATGTATTTGCTGGCAGCTTAAAAACGAGGAAGAAAGCGGTTGTTTCCTGCTGCACTGGAGGGGGAGGCTCATGGTGAGGATGCTTCCTGCTTCCCTGCTCGTGGTGGAGCTGCGTCGTCGCCTGGGTCACCGCCTTGGCGTGGCCCCATCCGCATCACTGGCCTGCAGTGTTGCTGCCTGCACCTGTGAGACCATTCCCCTCTTCTGGGCTCCTGCTGCTGCAGTGGGGGGGGCGTTATCCCGGGCTGGGAATCTCCTGGAGGAGCATTTTGTGTTGCAGATGTTTCTGCTCACTGCGGAAGCTGGAGGTTGCTGTGGATAAAGCGTGGGGTCTCGGTGTGCTCCGGCCCTATAAGAACGGGCACTGCTGGAAAGCTTGCAGGAGAGGAGTGTACAGTGCTGGAAACCATCAGGAGCTGTTCCCGGGGTGATGCTCTGATGCAGCAGCCAGCCCTACCCCTCGCTTAAATGGGTGCGAACCACAGGAAAGTGGGACTGGAAAGAGCCTCATTGATTTCAGCAGGAGCCGAGGCTTGGTTCTTCTCGCTTTGGTGTTGGAGGGATTGATCTTGGCACACGTGCATGGTGAGGAGCCAAGGGCACCAACCGCCCCTACCCGGGCAGCGAGGTCTCCTCGCCTGCTGCCTTGCGTGCGCTGCTCTGAGGACACCTCCTGCGATGCAGATCCTGAGGATGCTTCCCCTCCTCTGCCCTGTGGATGGAGGAGCCCAACACAAGCCAAAGAGCTGCTTTTTGAGGAGGAAATGATTTGTGCTTTTCCTATAACAGCGCTGCAGAGGCCTAAGTGCCTTCTCCGTTTGGCTTCTGCCCCAGCTGAGACCTCTGCGCTGCCCAGAAGAACCTGCGCTTGGAGATAATGCAGCTCCTCTGCCTGGAGCTGCAGCAGAGCTGGGCCTGGCTTGCGTCCTGCAGCAGAGCTGCTTGCTGCACCGTGGGCATCTGAGGGGGCTGCTGGGGGGCTCCAGGGCAGCAGGGAAGCTTTTTAAGTGCAAACTGGGATTGATTGCTCGGGTGAAACCCACTCTTGGTGCTTTCCCACTGTGTTTTATGGGCCGTGTTGCAGTGATTCGTGCTGCCCTGTCAGGCTGTGTTGGGGTCAGCCCTGATCTGGGGCATCCCTTTGCAGCACTGGGGAAGATGTGCTGGGAGTTTCCTTGATGGAAGTGTTGGGAATGGAGGGCTCTGCGTGTCTGGGAGGTATTTTGGTGTATTCCTGCTGCAGTGCTTTGGGCTGAGCCGTGCTATGATGGTGTGGCTACAGCCCTGTGCTGCCTGGCTGTGGGGCTGGACCAAGCCCCTTCAAGGTTTTATAGGATCAGACTGGTTTGGGTTGGAAGGGACCTTAAAGCTCATCCAGTTCCTCAGGCAAAGACACCAGGTTGCTACAAGCCCTGTCCAATCTGGCCTTGAATTCCAAGCACTTCCCTGCTTTGCTTCCATCCGTGCCCCTTGGTTTGCCCCAAGCAGGGATGTGGGTCCATGGTGGGTCCTTTCCATCCCATGGGATGCTCCTCCATGCGCAGCCTGGCTGGCTAGAAAGCTCCTTGCTCTGGTGGCCACTTCCACTGTGTTTGGTGGCACCAGGGAGGGGGAAATCCTGGTCAGGGTGGCTGCTGGTGCAGGCAGGAGGGTTGGAAACGTGAGCACCAGCTCTGGGATGCTCCTGTCTGGGTTGGTGGTGGAGGAGCTGCGGGGATGGTGGCCTGGGGCTCTGTAAGTGACCCTGATGAGGACAGGACATTGATTGATAGCACCTCACATCTCAGCTTGTTTTCTTCACTTGTGTGTTTGAACCAGGAGCGCAGGGGATGTGTTGGGTTCCCTTTCCTCCCTCCAGAGCTGTAGTTCAGGTTTCTTCCAGCTACGACTCAGCAGGCAGTTCCCATGGCTGGATGTGTGTGTGCTGGGATACCTGGGGCTCCTGGGGCCCCAGGGGCTGTCACCATCCTGGCTGGGCTGAGGGGTGGCAAGAGGATGATGCCCCCATTGTTGAGCCCTGTGCCTGGAGCAGCAGGGTGCAGGATGGGGCCAGTTTTCTTCTTGCCATCGAGTACTTTGGATGTTTCCCTCTCTGATCTGGTCTGGGAGCTGGCACTGCAGCCAGAGCCACTTGATGTGTCCTGGGTGTGGGGTTCTTTAAGCTTGCATCTCCTGAACAGCAAAACGAGCCTTGTCTGCAGTGATGGGGTGAATTACCCTGCATTAGCGATGAGCCCAGAGTCCGGCCCAGGCGCTGGTGCCATCCAGCAGTGTCATCGGTGTCTGTGGCAGGGATCACCCCCGGGGCCATGCACGGGGCACCCCCCATCCCTCCTGCTAACGGGGCTTCTCCTTCCAGGCACCAAGCGGGGGCAGCTCCCGGGGCATCACCGGGATGCCCCTTCCCATGGCTCCCTGCCTGAATCCCCCCAGTCCCGCTGCCCCGTCCCCGGCTCACTGGTGCTTTCATTGCAGCAGCAGCAGCTCCAGGCCCAGCACCTCTCCCACGCCGCCCATGGGCCCCCGGTCCAGCTCCCACCGCATCCCTCGGGGCTCCAGCCGCCGGGAATCCCGCCGGTGACCGGCAGCAGCTCGGGGCTGCTGGCTCTCGGTGCTCTGGGCAGCCAGGCTCACCTCGCCGTCAAGGACGAGAAGAACCACCATGACCTGGACCACAGAGGTGAATGAGGGGAAGCAGGGGGTGGGTTCTGCTCTTAGGGATGCAGCTTTCCCCAGGTGATGCTCAAAGTCCTCGAATCAGCCTCAGCAGCCAGGGAGGTGCTGCTGCTGCTCTTGGGGGGTCATGGGATCAGGGAATGGTTTGGGTTGGAAGGGGTCTTAAAGCTCATCCAGCTCCAGCTTGCCTCGCTTGCCCCTAAGTCAGCACTTGAGCTCCTGTAGGCTTTGGGGGAGTCTTGCTGCAAATCCCGCATCCCCATTCAGCCATGCCTTAATGGCAAAGCAGCCTTCCTCCTCCTCTCCATCACTGTTAGAGGCCTTTATGGTCTGGAAATCATATAGCAGTATAATCTATATTATTAATATAAAATAACCTATCAGTGTTCACTAGCAGACTTGATGTTTCTGATTTGTTATTAGTGCTAAGACAGTCTTTCAGAACAGAAAATGGGGCATGAGTTCAGCTGCAAACCAGCAGTGTTGAAGGTGCTCCTCCAAAATCCCCCTGCCCATTTACTCACGAAGACCTAAGATCCTTCCCCTTAATATACCTTAATATACCCCTTTTCAGGGCAGTTACCCAATGCCTCCTGAAGCTGTTGGGCTCTTTGCTGGTAGATTTGGGATGCTTTTCCTCCCCATGAAAGCCAGTGAGAGGAAAACTGTTGGTAGCAATGATCCAATTCCATCCATTTTCCCAGGGAGAATGGGGCTGTTTGTGGACAGAGGAATGGCTGAACCCCAAGTAAATCACATCAGCAAAAAAGGAAGGGGCAGGGGATGGGGATTTGGAAGCAAAGCCAAAGGGAGCCCAGATAGGAGTTGAGTTAAGGCAGGAGACTGCAACCAGGAGCCTCTGGGGTTGTTCTTCTGTTCTAAGACTTATTTTGACTCGCTTTTTTTCTCTGCCTTCTCTTTATTTTGGCTGCGACCTCAACCTCTGACACCGGCTTCTTCTCAAAGAGCGAGACTCGAGTGCAGTAAGTGCCATTTCCCCCTGGTTTTCCTCGCTTCCTCGTGGCTGCTTGCTTTTGTTTTATCTATTGCTTGAAAAGGCTCGTGGCCGTGAGCTCAGCGATGCCTTTTGCACTGCGCCTTTTGAATTCAAGAGAGCTACAATGGCAAGAAACCCCCTTAGCGTGAGTGGAATCACTGCTGGGCTGTTGGCTGCAGCGGGGCGAGCGGAGCCGCCTCCTCCAGCCTGGTTATGAGATTTGGTTTAAACCTTTTTGATTGCCACAGAGCTTGGAGCTTGGGTTTCAGTTGCCTAAGCCCTGTGAATGAGCGCAGTCAAGTCTGGGCGGCTACAAAATCCTCGGGTGATTAGGAAAGCTATTTTATTCCTGATCACTCTTCTATTATCTTGGGTCATCTAATCTGGCGGGATGGGTTTGGCTATTACGCTGTGTTAAGTAGGACTTGGAAGGTCAAGCAGTTAACTAACCAGCTAAATAACCGTGGTGGAGGGCAGCGGCACCTCCAGCACCGCTGTGATTTCGTGGTGTCCCTCAGGGCCTGGTGCTCCCAGTGCCAGGTGGGTTATTTGGTGCTCGTTTCGGCTGGGGGCAGGCTCTGAGCCGGAGGGAGGGGGTGGTGGCTCTGGTTTTGGGTGGTGGGGAGCTGAACCCGGCGCACACAATGCTCCTGTCTCGGGGAAAAGCCGGCAGGACAAAGCCCGGCTGAGCTGCGGCTTTGCAGTGATTTCCTGCCATCCCCGAGCCCACAAATGGGTCTTTTGAGAGCTGGGGGCGGATGGGAAGAAAAGTGCTATTTAAGGGGAGGGGGGAGAGGGGAATTGGGCATCATTAACCTGCTCCTTCAGCGGGAAGGGGGCCGTCGGGGATGGGAAGGTTCCCGATCCATAAAGTAAACGGCGGGGTATTCCCGGCGGAGGTTTAATGCGCACCATAATCAGAGTTAGTCATTCATATTTTCCTAGCCCTTGCCTGTGCAATAAAAAATATTTAGCTGCTTGGCAGCAGGCCAGGGCGGGCTGAATGGATCGATGCCTCTAAATGCTTGACATGATTCTCTGGTAGCTGCGAGGGTTTTCAGCATGACTGCCTGAGAAGAAAGACCTCGGTGTTATCCAAAGCTGCTTATTGGGTACCGAGGAGAAACATGAACTGCTTTAGTTCTTCCTTTCAGCCGGGGAAGAAAGGCAGGCAGAGGAGCTTAAGGGACCTTCCTGCTTAGCAGGGGTGGCAGGCGCTGCTGCGAGACGTGGGGTGATGCTGGCGTGTCTGGTGGCTGGGATGCGGGGCTGGGTGCGCCCCGGGTGGCTCGGTGCTGCCGTGTTTGATCCCAGTGTGCCAGGGGCTTTCCTCGGAATGACGGCACGTCCTGGGCTTTGTCACTTGAAGTGAGCACAGGAAACGCGGGCGCTGGCTCTGCTGCTCCTGGGAGGTGGATTTTTCCACACTGGGTGCCCTTTGCCCCTCTAATGAATGCCAGGGATGAGGCTCCCCAGCTCTGCTGATGCTGGAGGAAGCACCCACAAGCTGCTTTGGGTGCCAGTGCTGGGATGAAGCTTTGGTGATCCCTACGGGGGGCAGGGGATGATGGAGATGGGGCTGGTTTGGGGGAGTGCAGCTTTCCCCCTCCGTGCATCCATCAGTGGATCCCAGGAGCTGCTGCAATTGCAGGCAGCTTCCTGCCTTTTTAAACAACAGCAAGCTCCTCCCTTTCTTTCATAGAATCATGGCATGGTTTGTGTTGGAAAGGACCTTACAGCATATCCAGTTCCAGCCCCTGCCACGGGCAGGGACACCTTCCACTGGAGCAGCTTGCTCCAAGCCCCATTCAACCTGCCCTTTTCCTGCTCTGCTTTGCTCAGGAGCAGCCTTGCTGGGGCAGAGCAGCTGCATGAGCTCAAAGTGATGCTGTTTGGTGGCGACCACCCTCCAGCCCAGGCTGGGCCCTGGCACGGTGGCTGGGGCAGGGCTGGCGGGGAGCTCTTTGTGGCACGTCCTGAGCTGCTCCTTATGAGGTCCTGTTCCTGTTTCCACCTCAAAAGCTGGCTCTGTCCCTGCAGAATAACTCCGTTTCACCCTCGGAGAGCCTGAGAGCCAGCGAGAAGCATCGAAGCTCCACCGACTACGGCATCGACTCCAAGAAGCGGAAAGCAGAGGAGAAGGACAGCATGAGCCGATATGTGAGTGGCAGGAATGGGCTGGAGCACCTGGGGAGCCGGTGGCACGGGGCGTGTGTGCAGGCAGAGCTTTGGGCTGGATAAAGGGGGTTTTGGGGATTGTTGTCCTCATGGGCTGTGCGTGACCTGTGTTGTGCTGCTGGGGGGGGGGAGCGTTCAGCAGCTCTCTGCAGGCTGTAACTCACGCTGTGTTTCAGGACAGCGATGGTGACAAGAGCGATGACCTGGTGGTGGACGTCTCCAATGAGGTGAGCCATGGGGGCATTGGGGTCTGCTCTCCCCACTGCGCAATGGGGGTCTGGGGATGATGCCTTAGGGCCCCCCCCCCCCCAGCACCAGCCCAATTCCTGGCTGATAAAGGAGCCAGAGGGAGCCTGTTCTGCTGCTGCGGGTGCCAATGCTTCCTCTTATCTCACAGGACCCTGCCACCCCCCGGGTCAGCCCAGCCCATTCCCCCCCGGAGAACGGCATAGACAAAGCCCGTGGGTTGAAGAAGGGGGATGCACCCAACAGCCCGGCCTCGGTGGCCTCCTCCAGCAGCACTCCCTCCTCCAAGACTAAGGACCTGGGCCACGTACGTCCTTCGCTGTGCTGGGGGAGCCGGGCTGCGGGTGCCGGTGCCTGCTCCTCATCCCTCCTGTTTCTCATCCTTTCTCCATCCAGAATGACAAATCATCGACGCCCGGGCTCAAGTCGAACACTCCGACGCCGAGGAATGATGCTCCCACCCCGGGGACGAGCAGCACCCCGGGGCTGCGGCCAATGCCTGGCAAGCCAACCGGCATGGACCCTCTGGGTGGGTACCAGACCCCTGTGCCTCCCCTCTGCTATTGACCTCAGCACAGCTTCACCCATGTCCTCCACTGGGTGCACAGCAGCTTTGGTGGGGGCGTTCAGGCTTATCTGGGACCTAATCCAGGTGCTTCTCACGCCAGAGGCTGGGTGAGGAGGGAGATCCAGTTGTTGCATTGTCTTCTCTGGGGTGTGCGGGTTTGGATGCCGGTGGACTCCAGGGTTATCAGGGACCTAACTGAGGTCAGGATGGGGTGCAGACAGCTCACGTGGTCCCTGTGCCAGAAAGGGGGTGAGGAGGGAGGCCCACCCGTTGCTCCCTCTGCGGGGATGCTGATGTGCTCCATGCCCTGACCCGGTCCCCATCCCTCCGCAGCCTCGGCCCTGCGGACGCCCATCTCCATCGCGGGCTCCTACGCGGCTCCCTTCGCCATGATGGGGCACCATGAGATGAACGGGTCGCTCACCAGCCCCGGCGCCTACGCGGGGCTCCACAACATCCCCCCGCAGATGAGCGCCGCGGCCGCCGCCGCCGCTGCCTACGGCCGGTCGCCAATGGTGAGCTTTGGAGCCGTACGTAGCACTTTTAGCTCCTTTTCTGGCTCCCGGGGGGTGCGGGGAGGGTCTGGAAGGGGTTTTTGGGGGGGGGGGGGTGTCTCCCCTGTGTCACCTGGGAAACTGGGGCTCCTCACTGCCTGCGTCCTGCATTTGGCCGAAGGGTGCTGGGTTTGGGGTGCCTGTGCCCCACTGCATTGGGGTTTGTCCTTCCCACCCGTGCATGCAAAGTTACCCCTGAACGGTCCCTTCCCATGGCGCTTGCTGAACGCTCAATGGTGCGTTTTAAGGCAAAACAAGAAGGAAAATGCTGCCGTTAATGCAGGGATTTGGGGGGCTTGGGAACTGCAGGGGAGGGTGAGCGTGCCCCGTGCTGGTCCTTGCAGACCCCAAACCTTTGGTTCTGTGGGCAATCTGTGCCAGTGCCTCAGCACCCTCAGGATCCCCAGTCCTTCCCCTTTATGCCAGGGCAAAAATACCAAACAAGAGAAAAGGGGGGGAGCCACCGAGTGTCCCCACACCAGCCTGGGCTTGCGGGGGGGGGTGGGAACCTGTTTGTTGGGTACCCAGCTCGTGTGCGGCCTCACCCACATCTGTGTGCCCTTGGCAGGTTGGCTTTGACCCACACCCACCCATGAGAGCCCCGGGGCTGCCCTCGAGCCTGGCGTCCATCCCTGGAGGGAAGCCGTAAGCAACTCTTGGTCTTCTTATGCACGGGGAGGGGATGAGTGTTCCTGGGAGGGAGAGGAGCAGGGGGGGTCCAGCAAGGCAGGACCTGGCAGCTGGGTTTGCAGCAAACCTCTCTCTTTGGGCTCACCCCCCACCCCGTTTGCTCTCCCCATCAGAGCCTACTCCTTCCACGTGAGCGCCGACGGGCAGATGCAGCCCGTGCCCTTTCCCCACGACGCGCTGGCGGGTCCCGGCATCCCGCGGCACGCGCGGCAGATCAACACGCTGAGCCACGGCGAGGTGGTGTGTGCCGTCACCATCAGCAACCCCACCAGGCACGTCTACACCGGCGGCAAGGGCTGCGTGAAGATCTGGGACATCAGCCAGCCGGGCAGCAAGAGCCCCATCTCCCAGCTGGACTGCTTGGTAAGGGCATGGAGCATCCCTCATGAGCCAGCATCCCACGGTGGGATGCTTGTGGTACCCAAGCGCATCCTCCCTGCTTTCCCATCCCTAACGTGGTGAATCGTTCTCTGCCCCCCTCCTAATGTCTCGTTCCCCTCCAGAACAGAGATAACTACATCCGCTCCTGCAAGCTGCTCCCCGACGGCCGCACGCTGATCGTGGGAGGGGAGGCCAGCACCCTCACCATCTGGGACCTGGCATCACCCACGCCGCGCATCAAGGCCGAGCTCACCTCCTCTGCCCCCGCCTGCTATGCCCTGGCCATCAGCCCCGATGCCAAAGTCTGCTTCTCCTGCTGCAGCGACGGCAACATCGCCGTCTGGGACCTGCACAACCAGACACTCGTCAGGTGAGCACGAGGGATGTGAGCACCGGGGGTTCCTCTGCTCCCATCATCGGGGTCTCCTGGCCGTGGTTCAGTGTGAGCACCTGGGGCATGGTAACAAGAAAGCTGTTATCAAAGTGTCAGAACCATGGAATGGTTTGGGTTAAAGGGACCTTAAAGCTCATCCAGTTCCAACCCCTTCCACTGGAGCAGCTTGCTCCAAGCCCCTGTGTCCAACCTGGCCTTGAGCACTGCCAGGGATGGGGCAGCTGCAGCTTCTCGGGGCACCCTGTGCCGGGGCCAGTGTTCCCCTTGATGACCTGCATTGTTCTGTTGTTTGAAGGCAATTCCAAGGCCACACGGACGGCGCCAGCTGCATAGATATCTCCCATGATGGTACGAAGCTGTGGACGGGGGGGCTGGACAACACGGTGCGCTCCTGGGACCTGCGGGAAGGGCGGCAGCTCCAGCAGCACGACTTCACCTCCCAGGTACACACAGGGTGTCCTCGGAGCAGGGAATGTCCTGGTCTCACGGTGCAGCTCCTCATGGACACCCCGCGGATGGGTTTATCCCTCCATGGAAGCTGCGTGGCTGTGGGAGGGGGCTTTTCCAGCTGGGAAAATGGTCTTCCCAGGCCACTGTTAGTACGTGGCTGTCCCCACTGCTTTAGGTGTACCCCAAGAGCATTCATAAGAGCTGGCTCTTGTTTCAGCTCCTCTTTCATCGCTTTCTCATCCACAGCAAGACTGCTGCCGTTGGAAAGCAGTGCTTGCCTAGGGATGCACGCAGGCAGTACAGGCTGGCTCTGGGTGCCCTGCCCAGGCTCCTGCCTCCTCCTGCAGACCCTCCCAAAGCTCTGTTCCAGAGGGGCTTGTGCCAGTGTGATTGGCATCTTCCTGATGGGAATTGCTGGGACACCAAGGGGGGTACAAGCAGAGCTCATGGGTGCAACCCCCCTGATTACCCCCCCCACTGTCCCCGCACAGATCTTCTCCCTGGGGTACTGCCCGACGGGCGAGTGGCTGGCGGTGGGCATGGAGAGCAGCAACGTGGAGGTGCTGCACCACACAAAACCAGACAAGTACCAGCTGCACCTCCACGAGAGCTGCGTCCTCTCCCTCAAGTTCGCCTACTGCGGTAAGAGGCTCCGGCCACAAACTGGCTTTAGTGGTCCTTCGGTGACTGCGATGGGATGGGATGATGCATGGCATGGTGATAGGCGGCTGAACGTGGAGGTATCCAGCAGGACCCATCCCATGGATGGAGATTAGCCCCATTAAATGATCCCAGTTGTGGCTAGATCACCACATCACATCATGGAATCATGGAATGGTTTGGGTTTAAGGGACCTTAAAGCTCCCAGCTCCAACAGGGACCCCTTCCACTAGAGCAGCTTGCTCCAAGCCCCTGTGTCCAACCTGGCCTTGGGATGGGGCAGCCACAGCTTCTCTGGGCACCCTGTGCCAGTGCCTCAGCACCTTCGTAGTAAAGAATTTCTTCCTCCTATCCCACCTAACCCACCCTCTTTCTCTTCTGCACATTCCAAGTGTAACTGCTGGAGTGTTGGAACACAGAGCGGGGACTGGAGAAAAAAAAACCCTCCAGGTTTTCCAGTTTTCCCCAAAATCTCCAATTTCTGGGGTTAAACATCCAGAAGCCTCTGAGGGCAAAGGGTGGTTGGCCATGGGGTCTGACCGGGGCCAGATTCCATCTGCTGACACTGTGTTTCCCATGCACAGGTAAATGGTTTGTGAGTACTGGAAAAGACAACCTGCTCAACGCCTGGAGGACGCCCTACGGGGCGAGCATCTTCCAGGTAGGAGGCTGCTTCCAGGGCAGGGCATCAGGGCTGGCTCTCAGCATCGCTTTGGGGCTTGAGGAGGGGGCAGATCCTTTTGAGGTGGCCAGTTTGGTACCCAGCGCGTGGGATGCGGTGCTGCCACCATCAGGGGTGCTGCTGGGTGATGCTGTGTTGCCCAGGAACCCAAACTGATGGGTTTTCTCCCCCCTCCTTCTCCCAGTCCAAGGAATCCTCGTCCGTGCTGAGTTGTGACATTTCAGCGGATGACAAGTACATCGTCACGGGCTCTGGTGACAAGAAGGCCACAGTCTACGAGGTCATCTACTAAGGGTGGATTTCCCAGCAGGGCTGGCAGCTCCCGGCACCGGCGGGGGCAGGACTCGGCGGCCGGCGGGGGGCTCGGGGGGGCGCTGCCATGGGGCAGCCCCACGCTCCGGCCCGGCTCGGCTCTGCCGCGGGGACCCCGGCGTTCAATACACCCGGATTTATTTGGAGGTCTGCAACTATGGCACACATTGAAGCCCGAAAACGGATTTCTTTTTGGTTTGGTTTTGAGGGTTTTGGGGTTTATTTGGATTCTATTTTTTGGTTCTCTGGTTCTCTCCGTCTGCGCTTTGGTGGCACTATAAAGGACTCATTTTTTTATTGTGACTTTATCCTCCTGGTTCTTTTTGGTGCATCCTGCATAAGACTTGTGAAAAGTGTAAATACCGGACTAGTAAATAGCATTGGAAGGGTGGGGGACCCCTCCCGGTACACTAGTTGTGTATTTTCGTCTGCTGTAATTGTATTCCACTGATGGTTTTGGTGGTGGCAATTTTATTATTATATATTTTTTTTTTCCTCCTCCTTTTCCCCACTCCCCCCCCCTTCCATTCCTGGGCCGCATCCGTTGGGATGCGCCTCGGCCCTGCAGCGCGGATCCAGGCTGAGCAGAGCTGTCCACTGGTGCAAGTTGTTCCTACTGTCGTCCCCGTGCGTTGTTCGGTGTGTTAGTGATGGTGGGACGCTGCTGGGACCGCGGGGGACTCGGTCGCATCCTCGGCTACTGACGGGACATCAGCAACACAATCACCTTTGGGTTTTTATATATGGATTTATTATTATTTTGGGGTTTTTTTTGGGGGGGGGGGGTCCTTCTTTTTTGTGCTCGTATGTTTGAAGCAAAGGGGAAGCCCAACGCTGCGGGATCGTCTGCGCAAGCCCTTCTTGGTCTTCGGACAGAAGCAATGAGGAGTGATTTCAAAGAAAGCATAGTAAAAATTCAGCTCAGGGAGCCACGAAAGAGAATAGCAACTTCTGTGTTTTGTATTCAAATGAAAGTAAAGAATTAGAATTGATGATAACCTTTAAAATACAGTTTTTTTAAAAGCAAAAGTTTACTAACAAGTAGGGTTTGTGTGTGGTTGGGGGGGGGGGGGGGGGAAGGGGCTGGCGCTTTGGTAGGGTCCTGTGGGCTATTCTATGGTCTTGTTGTCTCTGGTCTGTAGGTTCCCATGACGCACCCCCGTCCCCCAGGCCTGTGTCTCAGCGTTTTGTACTTAAAAGGGTTTAAAAAACACAAAAGGACAAAAAAAAAAAAAAAGAAGAAATAATGGGAAAAATAAAAGTATTTGTGTAGCAGAAGCGCTCGCCCTCTATTGTAGCATATGGAGAGGATTTTTATACTGCATTTCTATGGATTATTTTTATTTGAATCTGGTCCTAAAGAAGAGAACAGGGTTGAGGGGTCAGGGCCGAGCTGCCTGGTTTGGAGATGCGACAGGAGGAGGAGGGATGGAGGAGGCTGGTACCCGGCTCATTGGGTGCGCACTCAGCATCGCATCCCTCTGAGCTGAGCTGGGGTTGGAAGGATAGCTTGTGGGAAATGAGTGTTTTATTCCCCCCCCCCATGGAAATAAGTTTTTGAGGGTTGTTTTTGCCTTTTTTCTGTTCTAAAGCATAAGGGGAATGTCCCAGGCAAACGGTGTCTGCTTGGTGCGGGTCCTTGGTGCTGTGTTGGCTGTGCAGGAGATGGAGATGGGATGGATCTTGTGCGCTAATGACCCAGAGAGGGGGAAAAAGTGAGTTCTTTAAAGCTGTGCTTAGGGAAAGTGGTTCTAAGGGTGGTTTGGCTCAGAAAATGACTCTGAAAATGCTCCCAGTGCCCATGGACCCGTGGTGGTGCTTGGTGAGGGGCATGGTGATGCCTTGTGTGTGATTTGGGGCTCGCGCTTGGTCCTCTGCACCCCAGGGCAGTGATGTGGGTGCATTGGGAAGGGCTGGGTGGGGGTGAACCCCCTCAGCAGTGCGACCACCCCCAGTTGGCATCCCCCAGGGTCCCTGGTTTGCAAGTTGGTGCTTTGTTTTCCCCAAAATAAGGAAAAATACCCCTAAAAGCTGAAGGAAGTGCATGTACCGGAGCGGGGGGCGGGCTCCCGAGGCAGACTTCTCAACTTCACACCAAAGTATGTAGCAGAATCTGTACAGCTGTTAATAACTGCACCTGGTTTTTGTACAAAAAGGGAGAAAAAAGAAGAAAAACAAAGAATAAAAAGTAAATGTACTGAAGCTGCCGTGGAAGCCAAGTGTCTGTAACCCATTTATCTCTGAAATGCTGCACCAAGTTGTTGATGCAAGGAAGTGAGGGGATGTGGTTCTGTGGGGTGGAGAACCCCCTTCCCCATGGGGATAATGGTGGAGGAAGAACTGAGCTTGGGATTGATGGGAGCAGCCCTTGGCTTCTCCCTGTGCCCATGGCTCTTTGGTTGGGCTGCAGGATGTGCTGCTGAGGGATGGGGAATGGGATGTCCTCTTTCCTCCTTGGGCATCCGCCCCTTGCCCTTGCGGGTACCCCAGACCCCATCCATCATCATTTTTCCTTCCCACCCAGCTGCTTTGTCTCGCTGCTGCAGCCTTGCAGTGAGGGTTTAGGGATGCAGGGAAAGGGAGTAGGGGATCCTATGCTCTCAACCTCGGTGCTCCTGACAGAGACAAAGCACTTCCCTTGCACCAGGACATATGTAGCATCCTACGGGGGCTTCCCGTGATGGATTGAACATGACAGAGCCTGCTGCGAGGGAGAAATAAAAAGCAGGAGCAGCACTCTAACCACTCTGCTTCCCGATAATGTGCAGTGGGAACTGGGGAGGAGGGCATTTAAACCTCATCTTAAGCTTGGCTGCAATGAGGGGCTTACACAGGGGACCATTAGAGATCACAATTGCAGGAGCTCCTTTGTTGGAGGGCTGCGGAGCGCCGGCAGAGGAAGGGTTCGGTGCTGCCCCTTCGGGCACCCGACCTGCTCCGGGTTCTGCTCCCACCCGTTCCCAGCAACCCGCTGCCCTTTGCAATGCATTGGGGTTGATGGAAGCCTTTCCCAGTGCTGGTGGAGGAGGGGGGGAAACCGATTCCCATCCATGCTCTCAGCCACGCGTTGCCTTCCCTTGCTCCATAATGGAAGTATTGGAGACTCACACAGTAGGGTTTGGTTTCATTATATACCGATAGGGGCTTTTTGCTAGCATGCTTTTAGCTCAGCCTTGGCCCATGCTGCTTCCCCGGAGTGCGAAGGCGGGGACCTTGCTGGTGGGTCGGGTGTGAGTTGCACCGGGATGCTCCCGTGCTGGTGCATCCTATGGCCCAGCACCTTTTGGGCTGTGTTATCCGTTTTCCATGAGTGATTTCAGGTGCCCAGAGAAGCTGTGGCTGCCCCATCCCTGGCAGTGCTCAAGGCCAGGTTGGACACAGGGGCTTGGAGCAAGGGTGACGGACGGTGACCCCTGGGAATGCCTGGGCTGAGGAGCCAAGTGCCTTTTCCCACGCTGTGTCCTCGGTTCCTACCTGGCAGCGTTGGGCAGTGCTGCAGGTGTAGCTGTGCTGTCACGCCGTGCCGTGCCACGTTGCCTTGTGCCATGACGTGCCGTGCCGTGCCGTGCTCTGCCCTGCTCTGCGGTGCCATCCTGTGCCATGCCCCCCCCAGGAACAAAGCAGCGCCCTGCAGGCTCTGCGCCCCAACCCATGCGCTTTGCACCCCGGGGCACAGCCATAACAGGGCTCCCCTTTCCCCGCTCTGTCCCCATGCTCTGTGCCCCCTTGGGGATGCCAGGACTCGCCCCCCCCCCCCGGGCAGCGGCTGGGCTGGGGGGGCCCTTCCCTACCCCTTCCCATCACCTCCCCTCTTCGCCGCAGCACCTAACGCCATCCGTCTTCGCCGGCTCGGGAACAGATGGCAGGAGGAGGCTCTGGGACACCATCAGCTGTTGTTATCGCTAGCTGATGACACGGAGTGTAAATTCTGTTGGCTCTGCTCCCTTCGTCTGTTCTGCCTCTGCATCCCACCAGTTTTAATTACTGTAATTGAGTTATAATGAATGATTGTGCATTGCCATTGTCTGTAATGTGGCAGGGAGTATTCTGTTTGTTACACACTCCAGCTAACAACATGCCCCTCCTCGTTGCTTTGTTTATCTGGTTGAAGGGTGTCATCACTTCAAATGGCAGAGATAAAACAGTACTCAGAGTGTCTGCTTTAGATGTTTATCGTTTTTTTCTCTTCGCTGGTGCTTCACTGAATCCCGGTGGAAAACTGCAGAAACAGATAAAAACTCATTTGGCTTAATCCCTCTGGAACAAAACAACCCCGCCGCAAACACCGCACCAGCCAAACACCCGAACCCAACCCCGCAGAGCTTCTGCTGCCTGGAAAACCTCATTAGCCCGGGTTGAGGAGCAGGGACCATGGCAAAGGGTGGCCAAGAGCCTCCTGCCTCCCTTCTGCAGGTGAGGGGGGACAATCCCAACCCTGCCCAGAGAAGCTGTGGCTGTCCCATCCCTGGCAGTGCTCAAGGCCAGGTTGGACACAGGGGCTTGGAGCAAGCTGCTCCAGTGGAAGGGGTCCCTGCCCGTGGCAGCGGTTGGAGCTGGAGGGGCTTTGGGGTCCCTCCAACCCAAACCATTCCATGGTTCTGTTTTTGAGGCAGAGGCCAGGATCCCATTAGTTTTCCAAGGAGCTCTGCATTGGTGCTCCCTGGCTTCCCAGAGATAACAGCGCGCTGGCGTGTGCCTCGCATTGCTTTGAGGCAGTGGCTGGCTTAGGAGCAAAGTGTTGCGTGAGCGTTTTCTGTGAAGGACTTGGCTCCATCCTTGCGCTGTCAGTAAATGGCTGAGCTAAATAACACGTTGTTATGAATAGTAGCATTTGATCGTTTTAAACCTTTTCTTTCTTCTTTTCCCTTTTTTCCCCTTCCCAAGGTGAATTCCAGCGGGATCAGCGCTACACAGGAATTGCCCCGGAGGAAGTTGGCCCTTCACCAGTTCATCTTGTAGAAAAGATTCATTATTACTGTTGAGCTGAGATGAAACAATTCCCTGGAATTAACTCGTCTCATTTCCACCAGCTACAATGAAAGGTTCTGATTGTTACACACTGAAGTCCAACACCCCTCCGGGGAGGAGATGGGTGAGCTGATAAAGGTGACTGCATGCACGGGCGCACGTGTGTGCGCGCACACAAACACACGTGTACACATGTACGTGCACCCCCGCACCCCCGGACTGCCTGAGGGTGGTTTCCCCCCCCCAGCCCAGTGTAATTTTCCTGTCATTCCTGATGTGGATGGGCCTTGCCATGGGGAAAAAACCCTTTTTCCCATGCAGTGGTCCCCAGTGTCAGCAGGATGCTGGAGCATCGGCATGACCAGCAGTGTGCGCTTGAGCCCAGAACCCCCCTCATGTGCTGGGCTGCATCCCCAGAGCGTGAGCAGCAGCTCAGGGAGGGGATCCTGCCCCTCTGCTGCGCTCTGGGGAGAACCCCCCCTGCAGTCCTGATCCAGCTCTGGGGCAGCAGCACAAGAGGGACGTGGAGATGCTGCGAGGGCTGGAGCAGCTCTGCTCTGGAGCCAGGCTGAGAGAGCTGGGCTGGGGCAGCCTGGAGAGGAGAAGGCTCCTGAAGGGGAGACCTGAGAGCAGCTCCAGTGCCTGAAGGGGCTGCAGGAAACCTGGAGAGGGGCTTGGGACAAGGGCCTGTAGGGACAGGCCAAGGGGAATGGCTTGAACCTGCCAGAGGGGGGATTTACACCCAAACCATTCCAGGATTCTATGCTTCTGCGACACCACAGGACCCAGGGCCCGGCACCCACGCGGGATGCTGAGGAGGACAAACACTGTGACAGCAGTAACTGGGGTTCCACACGTGCAGGTTCTGCTTCTGCTGGGAGGTTAATTCACAGTTCATTCATCTCCCACAAGTACTAAACAAGAGTCTATTGACAGCTCTTGCTTGTTCTGCATCTACCTTCCCACCGGCACCCGCAGCAGAGGAGTAACTGCAACAGAGGGATAATGGCAGCAGAGGGATAGCGGCTGCAGAGGGATAACAGCAGCAGAGGGATAACAGCAGCAGAGGGATAGCGGCAGCAGCTCCTCCAGTGCACATTTTGGGATGCAGGGATCCCAGTAACAGGGGACAGCATCCATCAGTGGGACACCGGGTCCCCCTTTACACCTGTAGGCAGGTCAGGGCTGATTTACTGCAGGAGAGGGTGACCCCCCCTCCACAGGAGCCATGCCTGGAGCCCGGAGCTCTCACTGAGACACCCAAGCCAATGGGCCAGCAGTTTTCAGATGCTTTATGGCAGCACAAAGCAGCTGTGCTGTTCTCAAGCAGTTTAATTACATTTTGACACTAAGAGCTGTTTTATTATCCCAATTTTTGTTGTATAACTCGAACATGCAGTGGATTGCAGAGGCATAATCCATTAATACTCACTTGTGAGGATTTGTAGCTTTGGACTTGTGACCTTATACCTTCCTTGCAGATAAATATATTATCCTCTTGCACAGCTGATATGGGGGAGCCAACGAGCCCACGGCGTGCTGAGGGATGGGGATTTATGGACTCCCACTGCTGTGATCCCAGCGTGGTGGGGACACATCCTTGGTGACCGCACGCCCTCAGAGCTGGGTCACTCTGATAGCTTGGGCATTGAAAGGAATGGAAAGGTGCAGAATTCCAAAGGAGGGCTGAGTCCATCTGCTTCACCAGGTCAAGAGGACAAGAGACTGTGTGAGAGGGATGGGGGTCCCTCTGGTGCGGGTCTAGGAGCTCCTGCCTGGCTCTTGCAAGGCCAGCAGGCACAGTATGGCATGGCATGGCACGCTGGCACCAGCTGTGCCCTCTTCATCACTGCTGGACAAACCATGAAGCCCCCAGCTGCCTTCAGCTTGCTCTTCTGGAGGACGCAGGACAGCAGAAGTCCGCCTGCCCTGCAAACAGGGAGTTTCAAGGAAGGACAAGGATCAGAGCCACGAGGTCAAACTGCAGCATCACCTCCTGGGGTGGCTCCTGTCCTGGTGGGTGGCTGTGGCCATGGAGGGCTGGGGGGAACACACGGGGCTGGGGGACACACGGGGCTGCCCCGAGGCTAGGCAGCGCTGTGGGTCCGTAGGCATCAAAGCCCTTGTTGGAACTGGCTCAATCCCACCCACAGCTGCTTTGCTCTGTGCAGGGGCCAGGAGCTCAGAACATCTGTGGGAGCAGCATCTGGGGCAGCCCCTGTTTCGTGCTCCCTCACAGGGTGAATTGAGCTGAGCTCTTAGGCAGAAGCTCTTCCCTGGGAGGGTGCTGAGGCGCTGGCACAGGGTGCCCAGAGAAGCTGTGGCTGCCCCATCCCTGGCAGTGCTCAAGGCCAGGTTGGACACAGGGGCTTGGAGCAAGCTGCTCCAGTGGAAGGGGTCCCTGCCCGTGGCAGGGGTTGGAGCTGGAGGAGCTTTGAGGTCCCTTCAACCCAAACCATTCCCTGGTTCTATGATCTATGACATCCAAACCAGGGACAGTACCCTTAGAAAGGTCCCCGTCCCCTCTGCTGAATCCCCAGGGCCCATCCTGGTGCTGAGGTCAGGGTGGGATCATCCCCGGTGCTGCTCCGCAGGGCTGTACCGAGCATCCCTCCGCAGCTCCATCCCGCCGCCGCTGGCTGCCGTTCCTCTGTAACCCCCAGAGCAGCTGGAACGTTCCTCACGGGAGCCACAGCTTTGCATGCCAATGGCCGGGCAGCGGGGATGGGGATCAGCCTCCATCCCACCCGGGAGCAGCTCCCGGCCCCGGTCCTGCACAGACACCCTGGCAGGCCAGGGTCCTGCTTTATGCTCTGCTTTCTTAAAGCAGTTGCTTTTCCCCTCCCCTTTCCTAGCACTTAACCCCAGGATCCTCCCGCTTTGAACACACACCACTGTGGCACGCAGCTCCGCGGACCACCCTCAGCAGCAAGGCTCTGTAATTTATGGAGGGGCTCAGCTTAAACCACGCAGTTGGGGCGAGCTTGATTTTCCCCCATCCCCTTCTCGCGTTCTGTCCCGACCATAAATTTCCCCTGGCAGCTCAGAAAACACGAGCAAATCATCAGTGACACGTTTATAACCTGCTTAATACTGGAAATAAAAGGTCCCCCCCAAGAGCTTGTGGGGAGCTGGGCACAGCAGCATCTTGTTGCTAATCAGGCTGGGCAGCAGGGGAAGGAATATCCGGTCCTATAGGAGCCCATCTGCCACCATGTCCCCAAACCAGATTAACGCTGGGGGGGGGGAACATGAGGTGCAGAGCCAGGGCATTTCCAAGATCCCTGCCTGCATTGTGTGCCAGGAGCAGCCGGGCCACATCCATGGGCTGGGGTGGGAAGGTTGTCAGCGATCCCTGGGATTCAGAACAAACCCTGCTGGGAGCTTCTGCCTGGATGTAGAAGCCTGAATAGGCATTTGCCTTTGGAAGATGCTACAAGGTTTTGTTTCTGACATTTCCAAGGTGGGATTCAGCCTTTGCCCTTACAAACGGTGGGGTTTTTCAATGTTTTAAACTTAAAATTAACTGAGCTTTTCAAGGCTGAAAGAAGACTGAAATAACCTGGAAGCCCCATGTTTCCCCCTGGGGCAGCAAGCGTTAGGTGCTCCTGAAGGTATAGCCTTGAAGCTCTCAACCTGTTCCAGGATGGGTTGACCTCCCTCCAGCCAGTGGCCCCCATCCCAACCATTTCATCTGGGATAAAACACACACATGTGGGCTTCATGCTATTAGGGTGCCCGGTGCATGAACACTTGGGGACAGCACGAAACCCATCACTTTGACACTGATGCTCATTCACCGATGCTGTAATCTCACCCAGGAGGTATCCGAGGAGCTCGTCAGGGGCTGCTTCCCATAAATCCACGCAGATTGGCACTAATTGCGCTGTCCTCCTCTGACTCCCTATTAATTGAGTCCCGTATCAGCTGTGCCATTACTTTTCCCGGGATCGATGGCAGCCTGACAGCCCTGTGATTACCTGGGTCATCTTGTTTGCCCTTTGAAAGCACCGGCACAGCACCGGCTTCCTCCCAGCGCTGGAAACACCCCGCTCCTCAAAGCCTGATTGAAAATCAACATTAATGGCCCATCCGTTCCCCTTGGCCAGCTGCTCACCAGGCTCCTTGGCTGCGGCTGGACCAGCGCTGCCGATTTCCACACGTGGCTTTAGCAACCGCTTAACGTTCGAGGGAGCTGCTGCGGGGCCGGGGAGCCTTTCATCACCAAGCCCTTGGCTTCCTCCCAGCCACCCGACCAACAGCCACTGAACACCCCTGCCCCTTCCGCATCCTCCTCCTGCACATCAGGAAGATACAGTCAAGATCATAGAATGATGGAATGGTTTGGGCTGGAAGGGGTCTTAAAGCCCGGACCCCTTCCACTAGAGCAGGTTGCTCCAAACCCTGTTCAACCTGGCCTTGAGCACTGCCAGGGATGAGGCAGCCACAGCTCCTCTGGGCACCCTGTTCCATTCCTTCACCACCTCAAGATGTCCTGCTCTAAAGGTCTTCTCAGCTTTATCTCTTCATTTTTCCTTTAATCCATCGGTTTTAAGCAATCTGGGGGTTCGGGTTCAGTACCTTTCCCATCTCTCCTGATGTTTTGTGGAGAAGGCTTTGACTGCTGTTCTGGAAAGGACCAAATTGCTTTTCTCTGCTGCAGGAATTTGAATGGAGCTGAAGCTCCAGCCTGCCAGCAAAGCCAGCAATGGCAACAAGAGAAATCAGCTCGTAAGCAATTAATCAAAGCCCTGGTCTTGGTGCAAATGGGACCGAGCCAGGACTCCTCATGGGGACATCCAGCTTCCTTCTGCAGCACCCATGCAGGCAGCCCAGCAAGCAGAGGGTTACTCCCAGCGCTGGCTGGAACCAGGAATTGCTGGAACAGGTTAAGATAATGTTCATTCATCTTCATTAGGCGCAGGAAGCTCAGGGAGCGGTGGTGCAGCCCAACAAGGGGCCCTTTTCAAGGATCATTGTGCCTTTCTTCCAGGTAATGGAGACAAATGGAGGCTGCTCCGAAGGTGGGAAAGGCACCCCGGGGCTGGGCTCTGCAGCCCACTGGAGGCAGCCCACAGGGACCTGGGGAGATGCTCGGGAGGAGGCTGTTTCCACAACATTGACATCAATAACAGCAGGAGGAGAGGAGGTGCCCGGGACCTCCGTTATCCCTGGTGTGGAGGTGGCATCACCCTGCCTGTGGCACCCCTGGCTGCGTGTCGGTCCCTGTGGGATGAGAACAAGGTTTCAGCTCCCTCCCAGGGCGTGCAAGCCTCTCCCAGCAGCTGTTTGCTCACACCATCGGGCCACAATGACACCATAAATCCAGGCAAACCCAGCAAACACAATGAGGGATTGTTGTGTGACAGCATCGACTGCTTTTGAACCACCACGAGATCTTCTGTGGTGGGAAGCCCAGGCTGTGACCCCCCCCCCCTCTGCTACCCTACCAGCCACCCCCCCATCCCCATCCCCTTCCTGCTCCCTGCTCCGTTTATGGCCTCGCAGTAATTATGTGTAGCCACAGCTCTTCTTAATTGACTGTAATGGGCAGCCACATGAGTATATCGTTTTGTTAAAGAGGTTAATTGCTTTGGGCCAGGCACACATTTGGATGGGAGTCCCTTGGAGGATGCCCTGGTACCCGAGGTCTGGTTCAGACCAAGCCCACCCGCTTGGACTCTGCTCCCCTCCTTGCTCCCGCAGGTTCCTTCCCCACCTTCCCTCCCCTAAATTTGATTTTAGCAATAAATACCTGCCTGCTTCCATCAGCCTGAAGGGGTATGGGCTGAAGAGGTTCCTCTGCCTGCTGAGCAACGGCACTGGTGTCCCCAGGGTGCAGCGTGCACCCAGGGCTCTCCACTGGGGCCACCGCCAGTGATAGCCCCAAGCGGACAAGCAGGCTGGAGGTTTTGGGATCTCCTCTTCCCTTTGGGATCAGATGGAGGAACAGCACAGCCCATGCAGCACCAAGCAGGAACCCACACAGCCCTTTCTACCCACCTGCAACCCCAGCAGCTGTGAGAAGAGCTGGAGATGGAGGTTGGACAAGCAGCAGCAGCAGCACAAGAGCCTGGGGATGCTTCCAGAGGGTCCTTCGGAGCACGTTTTTCCCAATATAGAGGTCTCCAGAAGGAAATTCCCCACTGACCCTGCTGGAAGCCGAGCTGCTGGTGGGACTTTGATACTACCAAGCGACTAACAAAGAAGCATCAAAACCCAGAGCCAGGACTCGAGGCTGATGGACAAAGCCAGTGCTCGCACCCAAGGCTTGGGAGCGACAGAGGAGGGTTGTGTTTGCTCGGCTTTTGTTTTATCTCCCTGCAGCAGCTCTTTGAACTGCTGGGAAAGCACAAAGTGTGCGCAGCAGAGGAAAGGCAATATTGACGCAGGGAAGCGCAGAGGCACCGCCACCGGGAGAGAGAAGCGGCAGGATCCACGTGGGCACACGGCTGAGCACCGCGCCGTGCCACGGCCTCCGGTGATGCCTGCGCCGCATCCCGGCTTTAACAGAGCAGCTGCGCCTGGTGCAGGCAAACGCTGCACGAGCGAGCCCGTTGCTGCAGACTGCAGCGGGTTCTGGTGCGAGGCCATTGTGAGGAGGTCATCCCAACCGAGCTGCGAGGCTTTTGGTAAGAGAGGAGCTGTTCTGCAGCCTCGCCTTGGGTATTTAACTCTCCGAAGCCAGCCTGAGCTGCAGAAACGTCAAGTGAGGCCAAGTGCTTGCCCCAGCATCACCCCCAGACAAAAGCTGACACTTTCTGGCAGCCAATCGTTAAGAGACGGTCAAGGACTCTTCAATGCGGCTGCAAATTGTGTGGCCAAGCCGGAAAACACAAGCCACAAGCTCCTCTTGGCTTGAACGCACCCGTAATCAGATAAACCCACAATGGAGCAAAAAAATCCCACCCCAAACCCTCATTTCTGCCATGTGGAAGTGATGGGAAAAGCTCTGTGCTTTGGCTTGCCTGCTCAGCAAGTGCATCCCCCCTGCTCCAGGACTCCTTCCATGCTCATTTTGCAGCTTGGTGATGAGGCTGTTGGCAGGATGAATGCATTTAATGCCTGGGTTTGCAGCTTGGGATTCAGTCCCAGAGCATCAAGTGCATCCGTGGTTTGGGTACCACTCTATGGCTGGGAACGATGGTGAAGATGCCAGGGAGGATGCTGGGGATGCTGGGGAGGATGCTGGGATTTCTCGGGATGGATGCCAGGGCTGCCAGGAATGATGCCGAGGCTGCAGCTCGGAGCCATCCATTGTGGCTACAGAAATGTTTAGGAATCAGCCGTTTAATGAGAACAAAAGAAATTAATTGGTGGTTTAGGCCTAATGAGACCGCTGTGCAAATTAACAGTCCTCATCAGCAGAAACAAACAGAGCCCTTAAAGGAATCGGGGCTGATAAATAGGGAGTCGGGAGGGACCATCTGCGCACCCCTCCTCGGCATGGGGGGGGGGGAGAGGAGAAAAACCCACCCCAGATCTCAATAAAGCCCAAATTCTCCGGTTTATTCATGCAGGCTCAGCTTGACACCACCATCCTACCGCCGGCATAAAGGCGAACCCCACTCGCATTTGCATCTGAAAGGGGCGAGACGCGGCCCCTCGCTCGGAGCCGAGCGGGGTCTCGGGGGGCGTTTAGCCCCTATTGAGGCCGGCACAAAGGGGGCCCCCCCCCCGGCCCGGCTGCTGGACCCTGGGTATCCGTCACACAGCCCGTTTGTTCCCGCTGTTTACTTAAGACGTTCCTCAATTCCCAGCGAGGATTTGTATTGCGGGGTTGGTTTACTCCTGCTCGGAGCCTGGGGGGGGAGGGGGGGGAGGAGAAAAAAATCAATCTGTCTGATCTTTAATAATCAAAGTAATTAGAATAATCCTTTCAGGGCTGAATGGGGGATTATTTCTTCGTGTCATTTTAGTCCCATCCTCATTTGGGCTCATAAAACGTGGAAAAAAGCACTTCAAAAGCCCCACTGTAGTCTCCGGCCCTTCACGCTCTTGAGAATTCCCACCCAGGCGCCTGCCGAGCCCCGTTCTCAGGGAAACCACCAGCCCCAGCCTGTTTGGCTGCAGCCCATTTATTTATTGCAGCCGTGGTCAAATAAACACCAGGTCCTGTGAGATTCGGGCAGCGTTTGTTGTTGCGCTGTCTTGGGCAGATAAGGAAGCCTTTGATGGAGTGAAGGGACTTTGTGTGTCTAATCTGAGCCCAGCAGCTACACGCAGCGCTGGTAAAACGCGGCGGTGTCTGCAGGGAACAGTAATTACATCGGAGGATTAAAAGGTCCTAAACCTCACCTATATTTCACTTTTGTAAACTAGAGAGGAACAAAGAATTCTTGGCTCGCCCGGAGGAAAGAATAATTGACACAATTCGCAGGCTCGGGATTATTCTAATGTAAATAAACGCAGGGAAGAGGACAAAACTCGTTTAAGGCCTGAAACTTTTCATCTGGCGTTTAACAAGGGGATAAACACAGCTTCCCCCCCCCCCCCCAAATTCCAACCCCTCCTTTCCCCTTCTGCCCCTTCCCACTCCGGGTGCAGCTTCCCAGGGGGCTGGGAGGGCATTGCCATGGTTTTTCCCTGCTGCGTGCCCTTGGATGCTCACCCACTTGTGCCTGGGGAAGCTGTGTGGGAGAGCGAAGCAGGCGCCTGACCCCGGTTTTGCTCTGGGGAGCCAGAAGCTGAATTTTAACAGATTTTAGCCTTCTCTTTAGGAAAACAGAGTCTGGTTTGGGTTGAAGGGACCTCAAAGCTCATCCAGCTCCAACCCCTGCCACGGGCAGGGACCCCTTCCACTGGAGCAGCTTGCTCCAAGCCCCTGTGTCCAACCTGCCCTTGAGCACTGCCAGGGATGGGGCAGCCACAGCTTCTCTGGGCACCCTGTGCCAGCGCCTCAGCACCCTCCCAGGGAAGAGCTTCTGCCTGAGATGCAGTCTAAATCTCCCCTCTTGATATAATCCTCCCTTCTTCTGCATGAAGCATAATAAATCAGTGTCTATAAAGCCCTAAGTGGCACGGAAGCGCAAGCAGCCACAGTGCTAACACTGCTTTAAGGCAGGAGGTACCTAAACACAACATGTACCAGAATTACACAGGAACAGAGCAAAAAAACCAACCCACAAAGTTAAGAAAACAACAACAAAAAGCCACTTTCTGTTCTGCCAGCCTGACTCCTGCTTGCAGCTGGGGGAATAAGGGGCAATTCCCAGCTGAGGCTGGCACCCAAAATGGGAACGGATTTCCTCCAGCTTCTTGCAGTCAACGTTGAACACCCCAATTGCCCCTGATGCTGGCACCCATCCCCAGGAGCAGGGGGTCCTGCTCCCAGCGCAAAGCCAGGCTGGACAACCCAAGAGGGACCCTGTGCATAAGGAGCGTTGCTCCCACGCTGGCATCCAGCCCTTGTTCCTGCAGCCCCGGGTTGCTACGGGCAGGGGGAAACACTCCGGGCCCAGGGCTTTAAATTATGAACAATTATCAGCAGGAAAATGACAAGAATGGGAAAATTAACAAAGAGCTCAATACCCTCGGCTAAATGACCAACATAAATGCATTCCGATTAGGCAGTCAATATTGGGCTGGCAGCTCCTGTCTGTGCCTATTTCTCATTAGACAAAGCCTTGACCTTGACCTCATTGTCCTGTTTGCCGGGAGACAGAATCCCATAACAACTCGTTTGGCGAATGTATTGGACCAGTAATCCATAAATATTGATTCATTGTTTGCAGTGTAATTTAAATGTCAGTTATAAGCCCAGGGCAGATAAAGATCTGTATCAACAATAAAACTGGAGAGGCAATAAATCCCCCGGGGCAGGCCGGGCTAAAACGGGTTTGCAATGCAGGCATCCTTCACAGGGAAAAGCAAAAACAAAGAGGAAAACAAAGCCCCACTTCCTGTACACTGGAAGGAAGGATACTGATGATCTGGGCAACCAGTGTGGGGTTGCCAGCCCCAAACTGGGTGGCCCTGGTCCTGCTGCGTGCCCCATCCTCTCTCCCCATGGGAGAGGCTCCTCCTCTGCCCCGTGATGCTCCCCCCCTCTGCTGTCCCCTTGCTACCCCTTCTCTTCCTCCTTCTCCTCTATGCTCTCAGAGGTCCCCAGGCTGCAGGACCCCAGGCCTGGGGCTCCCAGACACGAGGTGCCGATTAAAGAAGAGGAGGGAAAAACCTCGCCCCATAACCTCGTAGCTGCCCCAAACCAGAAAGAAAACCCGGGTTTTGCTTTCAGTGCTGTTCCATAGCAGCAGCTTCGCAGCTCTGTGTTGGCACCAGCAGCGTCACTGCTGCTGGCACACAGACACACAGCTATTGTTCAAGGAGAAAGTCCTTTCTGCGCTGACAGACACGGCCCCAGCTGCAGCCGGGTGCAGACCCCAACTCTCAGAGCAACATCTCCCTCCCAGCGCATGAGGGGAGAAGCTGCAGTTGATGCCCCAGCCCTGGACATGGCACAAACCCCATAGAAACAGCCCCAAAAGCAGAGCCCAGCGCCGCAGAGCACGGTCACACAGACAAGCCCACGCTGCTGCTGCAGCTAAAGCTGGCTGAGCACCAAGAGGCTTTTAATAAAAGGCCAGGCGAGGCGATCGCCAGGCTTTACCCCCGCAGATGCTTCTCCTTCTGTGTTGTTTCATTCCTTCTAAACATTTAATTACACTTCCAGTTATTTCCCTGGTCAGCCGGGATGCTGCTGGACTAATCGACTTCCCAGCCGCACAAAGCCAATCCTATTGACAGTGCTTGAGGAGGAGCTGCAGCCCTCAAGCTGGCAGGGATGGCTTGGGCATCCCTGCATCCCCTGGTTCCTGGCATTCGGGGAACCTCCATGGCCACCCTGCCTCCAAAACCCCATCATTTGGAATCTTGACACAAAGGCTCAGCCAGTCCATGTGCTCCCAGGGCAAAGGGAAGGGAGGACTGGACCCTTACAGCCTCCTTTGCCTCCCCAAAACCCAGCTGGTCTGCAGCTGCTGACCCCAAAACAGCCCCAGCCCACCAGCCAGCATCACAGCATGAGGTGCTGGCAGCTCGTGGCTCCCACCACGCTGGGTGCTGCGGCCCAGGGTGCCATGGGGTGATGGCAAGCAGGGCACATTGTGCACGCTTGGAACGGAAGGATGCTGGGAGCAGCTCCCCCATCCATGGAACGGAGGATGCCTGCCACAGCTCAGGCAAAACTCCTTCCAAGCCACCCCGCTGCAGCTCCTGCACTGGGAAGGCTGTTCCCAAGCTGCATATTGGGATAGGAAAGTGTTTCAAGGGCAGTTCCCAGCCATAAAGAAAACAGTTCCCCCCTCAGGAGGCTGCGCTCTGGGGCTCGAAGGAAGGCAAACGTGGTTCATACCCATCTGTGCCGGAGGAGGCTGCTTGGAGGGACTCCAGTGCCACAGCACGTGCCAGGAGGAGGTCTGGCCACCCAGACCTGCTGCTCCCGAAGCTATTGTGTCTCCTGCCATCAGACCCACAGCATGAAACCATCCCTCAGCCACCTCCTCCTTGTCTCCTGCGAACGAGCCGCACGCTCTTGGTTCTCCCTTTCCAAGCCCCCTTTCCTCCTGCAGACGTACGTAAACTCGCAGCTCGAGCCCATTACACATTCAGGTGTGAAGGGATGGCAATTTGAACTGTTTTTCTTTCCCGGAGACAGAACTTCCCCTCCTCTCCCTCCGGTGCTGTTCCCGTGCCTCACTCTGCACTTTGGGGCTTGTTTTCCTGTTGGTACTTCTCTTCTGCTCGCTGTAAGTAACAGCCATTTAAGGTTTTTTATAGTCTAATATCACCGTGAAGCAGTCGCAGACACTGAGCTCATTATTTATTGAGCTCCATCAGTGACTTTAAAAGAAATCTTTTATATCAGATTTGCAGCGCAGTAATCTCCTTAGTCTGTTTGACAGGAAGAAAAACCACAGCACATAAACTCCTTCGCTGCCTCTGCGTCTAGGTTAAAAGAAACACGTATTTGGAGGGTTGGAGGGGAAAATCCTGGAGCTTAAACAGACCAGGGGGACCCATCTCCTGCTACAGGGATGCCAATGGGATTACATCTCCTACCTCCAAGAGAGAAACAAGATGCTTGAGTCTCAGATGGGTATGAGACCCACGGGATGGGCAGCCCCAGTGATGCTCAGCCCCATGTCTGGGCTTTCTCCAGAGTGAGTTTCCAAACGAGCTTTACTCTTAGCTTAGGGAGCTGCAGGGGTCCTACAAGGAGCTGGGGTCCTCGTCCCCATGGCTCCCCTCACTGCAAGCTCTCCCTGAAGCCCTGAACTGGTTCAGCACCAACCCCACGAGCTCCAGCTTGGGCTCAGTATTTTGTTCCTCTCTGTTTTTTAATGGGAAAGATCTTTTCTCGGTCACGTTATTCAAACACAGGATTAAAATGTAACTGCCTGCATTCAAAGGTTGCCTTGAGCCAAGGCCGCCCCGTGTGCGCCTCTGATGTGCCCCAGCGCTGGAGCAAAGCCTCTCTCCAAACCCACTTGAAACCATTGCAGAAAATGGCTTATTGCTTCTTTTGTGCCTTGTGCATTTATGGGGGGAGGGCTTTTGGAGCTGCACGGATTAATCACTGCAAGGGGAGCCTAAAGGGTAACTCATAATAACGGGGCTTGAATTAAACTTCTAAACTTCAAGCCCCTAAGCCTAATAAGATTAGAGCGCGCATAGCTCCAACCACATGAAAGGTCCTGCTGGCTGCCCGCGCCCTTCGGCACCGTCCCACCCCGGCCTCCCCTTCACCACATTAAATGGGACCTTAATGAAAACTTCCAAGGGATGTTTAGATTCATTCCAGAGGAAAATCTCACGACACAAAGGATGCACGGAGCTGGCGCGCTGCTTTGGGTGAAGCCCAGCATGGCCAGGGGCTGCCCTGTGGTCCAGCCGGGGGTTTTTCCAGGGTGGATTTGCCAGCAAACTGGGCAGCTGGAGATGGAGCAGGGATTATTGTGCTCGAACGCCGAACCACAGAATGGTTTGGGTTGGAAAGGACCTTAAAGCTTACCCAGTTCCAGCCCCCACCTATGGACAGGGACACCTTCCACTAGAGCAGCCTGCTCCAAGCCCTGTCCAAGCCTCAATTGCCAGGATGGAGTATTTACCCCTTCTTTGGGCAACCTCTTCCAGTGCATCATCACCCTAAACAAGAATCTCCCAGTGGTGACAGACTGATGGCATCCATGACTGGAGGAAACCTGAGGTCAACAGGGAGCTGGTGGCATCTCTGGGTACCGCATCCCTTCCCTCCTGCATCCCTGGGTACCGCATCCCCTCCATCCCACATCCTCTCCCTCTAACATCCCCTCAGGCAGGGCTCCTGACTTCAAGGGGAGGGGGGAGCCCTGACTCTGTGTTCAGGCTCTTTGGGATCCACTTCCCAGGATCCCAAACCTCTCCCCACCACGAGCAGCCACTGCCAGAGCCGGCAGAGCATCGCGTGCAGCCCCCCTTGATGCAGGAGCCAGCAGGACGGGTGCCCATGTACCTAGCAGTAGGATTTGGCCCCATATGTTTTTCTTCTGCCTTAATTTACATTCCAGGAACGGATCAAAACCCCAAATAAAACTGTCGAGGTGATGCCAGCTCCTACATCTGCCTTTGGAAACCTTCAACTGAGGCCACAAACGTTGCCTAATCCCACCAGCCAGCACAGCCAAGGGGCTGGGGAGGGACCTGGGGACCTCTCCCATGGGACAGACCCACACTCCCTCCATGGGAATCCTCCTCTCTCCATTGAAGCCCATTCCACATGGATGCAGGACACGCAAGAGGGAAAGCTCTGCGTGTGCACCCGCTTTGGCCTCAGCTGCTTGTGATGAAGTGACGGCACCAGGTCCCACCGAACACCTCCCAGAACATCCCATTAACAGCCCCACAGTGAGGCTGGTTTTCCAGCGAGTTCACGGAGAGGCCATGTTCCCCCCCCCCCACCTCCATTCCCTGGATTTTGGAAGCATTTCCATGTCAGCCAACGTGTTCTGCTTTGATCAACAGAACTGCACAGGCACCGGAGCTGATGCTAATAGAAAACAAATTGAAACAGGCTGGAAATGCTTAAAAAGAAACACACGGAGCCAAAAAGCACAGCCTGTGCTCCACGGAACAGCTTCTCACCCCAGACCTCGGGACATCCAACCCCTCCTGCCCTCCGGCCCCGTCACAGTGCACGCAGGGAGATGCTGTGGCTGTTGCTTTTGCCCTGCCGGGCCCCTCTTCCTTCAAACACATCCTTAAACCGTGCCTGAGATGCAGGAAGAGCAACCCAGGGATGGTCCCTTCCTGGCACATGCACAAAAAGCAGGTCCCCAGCCCGGCGCACCAGAGCCCATGGGGAGGAGCCTCTCTTCCCACAGCTCTGGTCCTCGTCTCTCCCCATAGCGAACCCCAGCTTTACTCCTGGGAATCACCTCCAATGGAGAAGGACCCAGGAGCCACGGATGCTCTGCAGGAGCCCAGGCTCCAGCCCTGCAAACCCCACACTTAGGCACCATAAAGCGTTTGGCTGCGCTGCAACAAGCTGCAATCTGGGCTCTTTAAAGAGAAAACAAAGTCCAGTGAGCACGAGGAGGTCTGGAGGGGCCAGGGATCTGGCAGGTATGAGAGTTATTCCAGGCACAGACAGCCTGAGCAGAGGTACATAAAGGGGGGAGCAGTGGGATGGGGTGGTTGGGGGAACGGGAGGGTGCCTGTGTCTGTTCCCCCGCTCCTATGGCACAGCTCTGTTATGGAATCATGGAATACTGGGGTGGGAGGGACCTCAAGGACCACCTGGTCCAACCTTTCCAGGCCCAGCATGACCCAGAGTGGGTGTCCCAGCTGTACCCTGTGCAGCTGAGCCTTAACAGTGTCCAGTGCTGGGGAGTCACCTCTTCCCTGGGGAGATTACCCCAGGCACTGGTTGTTGCCACTGGGAAAAATCTTCCTTGTGCCCAGTGGGAATCTCCCCATCAGTAACTTGTGTTCCTCACCCCTTCCATGGGGCTCCTTGTAAAGAGGGAGTCTCCACCTTTGTAGCCTCCTTTAGATACTGGAACATGGGGATAAGGTCTCCCTGAGCCTTCTCCTCTCCAGGCTGGACAGCCCCAGTCTCTCGTGTCTGGCTGCCAAACCCTATGGAGACTCCTAAAAAACCATTTTTCCATTGAAAATTAACCTGAGTCATGGAAAGATTCCGATTTATTATCATTTATCTATTTATGTACCCAGACACTTGGTGCCACCTCTCTCTCCTGCTCTGCCCGTTCTTCCCATCCCTGCCCTGCTCCCAGGACACTGCAGGGAGATCATTCCATTGGTGGGACACGGGAGATGGCACAAGAGCCACCAGGCTCCATACGAAGGCTAAAGAGGTATTTTAGTCACATTCTTATTAAACACTGGGTTTGAAACCCCCCGGAACCAGCTGGGACTCCGGAGCTGGGGTCCCGGCTCATTTGGGAAGCGCACCCTCTAGACCAGGAGAAAAGTTCCCAGCTCCCAACATTTTAACCCTAATCCCTGAGCGAAAATCAGATTTGGGATGTAATTTGCATAGCATGTCTCATGATTTCATTTAATCTGCCCAATCCTCTTAGGGAGCAGAACAGCATAAGTTATCACAGACAACAGGGCTGCTTCGGGCTGCAAAGCCACCACCCCAAGCCCTGGGCTCCGCGTTAATCCCGCTCCTGCCACAGCGCATCCCGATGGAGGAAGGAGAGGATGCGAGGAGCAGCCTGGGTCAAGCCCCAGCATCCCCAGGCTGGAGCAGAACTTGAGGGCTTTGAGCCCCTTTGGTGCTTTCAGGCCATTTGCCCACCCCTAGGATGTCATTAGGGTTTAAATACCACCCCGACACACTAACAGCACGCGTTCACCTCCCTCTGCCCTCCAGAACTGGCTTAACCCAACGCTTCCTCCTCGCAGGAAAACCCACACAGGGCTCTGCTGCTGCTCGACTCTGCCCATTAACAGAGCATCTACCAAAGCCTTTAGGCTTCATCTTTAATTTCACCATATAATTCAAGCAAAACCCTATATCCCTTATAACAACCAGGCTCCAAATCGATCCAGCAATGAGCCACGTCCCAATCTGCAATTACCTCTTCATCCTGCGCCCCGCTCCTCAGCCACCAAAACAACCCCCACCACACCACTTCTCAGATGATTTGTTGCGATCGAATAACTCCCCCAAATACCACCAAGTATTCAAATCCCTACTTCAATATCCTTTATCCTTTAAGGTTCTTTATAATTCAATAAACAGGATTTCAAATCCCTCCCCAAACCGGGGCGGACTTGTTCGGCGCTGCCGTTCAGCTTCTAATGCAGACTCTTATTAAGCTGTGCGAGCTTACAGCTCTTTAATCTTTCGGAACACATGTTGAGAAGAATAAAAGCAATTTTGTTTGGGAAACCGAAGGCCATGTTCAGCTGGAAATAAGCTTTTTCTATCAACTCACCTCTCGCTTCTCAGAGCCGGCTCCTGGGCCGTTACCCAGTAACCCCTGAAAGGCACCACCTCGCTCCATTCATTTTCTCTCTTGTTTTTAATCCTGGGAGGGGAGAATTAAGGGGAAAAAAAAAACCAACAAAACCCACCCTAATTTTGGCTCTTTTTCCCCGAATTGGTACAATTTTACCATTTCTGCCCTCAAAATGATCTCAGATCTGGGTTTTCGCTGGCTCAGAGCTAATCTGGATGTAATTCCCCTTCCTCTGCCTCTGCCCTTGGCAACGCACAAACACAGATTAGAGGGTTATATAAATGTAATTTCCTAATTAATCATTTCAGGGCCAGCCCCGGCACTTCTTTTCTCTACCACCAAATGCACACAAGGCTCAGCTGTGAGCAGGGGCAGGCTTTACACAGCAGCAAGGCTCCCCCTCTGCAGCCAACCTGCCCCCCAACCCCTGCAGGGCTGCGAAGGGACCCCCCCGACTCGCCCTGGTTTGAGCCTCTGGGGCTCCTTGGCCATTCCATCAGGTGGGGAGCTGAAAGAAAGAGGATTTTGCTTTCTGTTGGGTATCTCGCAGCAGAAAAGCCTTGCGTGGCCTCTTTAAAACCAACCTGGAGTGTTCATTAGCTGCCCTATTTTTTCAGGTGTATTCTAATAGCAGTAATTAACTCCAAGGTAGATTTTAGCACTTCAGCCTCCCTTTCTGCCTTCAAATGCCAAAACAAATCTTGCCATAATTACCAGCAATCCTTTTCATTACCGGCTGCCTAATTATCCTATTAATAGCACATCCTCAGAGACTAGATTTGCTTGGCAGGCAAATATTTGTTTTTAAATTAGCAAACACAAAGACAAACTGCTCTGTTTGCCCAAGGATTCCGGAATGCAAAACGGTTTATATTCATGGAGAGAAGAAACGAGTCCAAGTCAAAGCAAATGCTTCATCCATCTGAAGCACTGGAACCTTTTCTGTGCCTCCCATAAGGGGGAGAGTAACTTGGGATACCTTTACAATATCCTGCCTGTGTCTGTGCAAGGGCTCCGGATGGCTTTATCACTTGGGGAAGGTGGTGCCCAGCAAACCAACGGGATGATGGAGCCTCGTGGTGAATTGTGCAGCTCAGGAAGCAAGGAAAAGATGGTTTTCACCATCTGCCTGCCTTTCGGAACTTGAACTACTTTCAGATAGCACCCATGGAGCTAGTGAGACCCATCGGGGACTCATGGGTGATCTCTGTGCAGGCTGTGGGTGCAGTGGAGCTGCTAAGGGTGAATACTCCTGGAGGATGCTCTCATAGTTGGAGGATGCTGATGTAGGAGAAGGATGCTGTCATGGTGCACATTGGGTGCTGCGGATTGGACCGTAGCAAGAAGACAAGCTGCCCATGGCTGCAGGACATGTGCCTCCTCTCAGGGCTGTACAGCACAGATGGTTCCAGTGCTGGGAGGGTGCTGCTGTGGTAGGAGGAAGGTCACAGTAGGAGGATGGATGCTGTCACGGTTGAAGGATGCTGTTGTGGAGGGAGGATGCTGTCATGGTATGAGGATACTGTTGTGGCAGGAGGATGCTGTCATGGTTGGAAGATGCTGTCTTGGCAGGAGGATGCTGTTGTGGTTGGAAGATGTTCTTGTGGTAGGAGGATGCTGCCATGGCAGGAGGACGCTGTCGTGACAGAAGGATGCTGTAGCCACCAGAAGGCATGCAGCTCTGCCCACCGCTTGTCCCACTGGGCCAAGGGGATAGTGCCATAACATTTTACTTTCAATAGGGAACAGAGGTGCTCCCTTTCACCATGCAGAACTCCAGAGTCATTAGCAGAGGAGTTAATTATTCATCCCACAATTAAGAGGAGAGGTGATAAAGTGACATGGCCCTTAGGAGCGGAGGCCAGCAGATGCTTCTCACGGGGATGGTGGCTCAAAGCTGCTGTGAAACCCCCGTCACTGGGAGGAGGAGGATGCTGAGGTTCTCTGCTTCTGCAGGAAGGTGATGGCAGAGCCCATGCTCCAAACAAGGCTCAGCAGCTTTCTGTGCAGCAGAGGAACTCCACGATGTGCTTTCAGCCTGTGTCAGAGCAGCTGAATTATTTATGGACCTGGGGGTGTGGGGGGGCTTTTTCCCTGTGGGCTTGCAGAGCATCTACCTTCACAGACACAATTACAGCAGCTCCCTTCAGAACACCAACACCTCCTGGCTTGCTTCTTTTGGTAAAATCCCAACTACTTCTTCCCTGGGTTATAAAGGGAGAAATGAACCTCATCTTGTGAGCCACTGAGATGAAGGGGATAAATGGGCTGCACTTTGCACCCTGGGGGTGCAGGCAAGCTCCCAGGGTGAAGGGGGGAGGCACAGGCTTGTGCTTCCCCTTACACCTCCCATAACCTCCACCTCCCTCCCTTTTCTCTGCAGCCCGAGGCAGGAGGAGGGTTGAATGTGTGGCTCTTCCTCCCAGGTTAGGATGAACCTCCCATGCTACAGCCTGGGAAACCTCAGTCCTGCTGGAGCAGGATATTGTATCCCTCTGCATCTGCTCCCAGTGCCTGCTCCTGCTTGGTCCCCCCCATGACTATCATCTCCATCCCTGCCGCCACCACCACGTCCCTGCCTGCAGCAGGCAGCACAGCCAAGGAGCACAGGGGAGTTCATTTGGGATTAGCAGGACAACCGCAGCACCGACCTGCTGCTCCCCCACTGCACTGGGTCTCCAGCCCCAATCCTGCCCCATGGGCAGACCCCATCATCCAGGGCGGGCTGAGGGTGCTGAACGAGGGATGCCACACGCTGCGAGGGAAAATGAGGCAGTTCCTGGGAAAGAAAAGGTTAATCAGCCCTTGCCTCGCATTGCCCAGGGTTTACTTGAATGCCTCAAGCCTAAAATATAGCGGTGGCCACAGGGAGCATACAAAGGGGCTTTGCAATCCATTATGCTGCATCGGAGACCTGGCTGAGACCACACATGTGAGAGCAGCAGTAAATAATGCATCACCGCCCCGGCCAGCCTCCCTCCTCTCCCCTTCCTTTTACCCTGTCAAGCTCCTTGTCAGATCCGGTGCCAGGCTGCCCGTGTGAATGAGCTCCGCGGGATAACAGGCAGCAAATCCCTTCTCCTGCAAAACCAAGGCAAGAGAGCGGCATGGCTGCGAAACGTGGGGTCCTGTCCTGCTGCTCCAGGGAGCAGAAGGGCCACTGGGTGCAGGTCTCACTGCACACCCCCAGCACACACCCCACACCAGTGCTTTATAGCCTCGGGGTTTCTCCAGCCATGGGGTGAGTGGTTTGGGTGTGATGGGGATGTCCCATGGCTCTGAAAGGCAACTGTGAGCATCCCATGGGTTGCCTGACTCCAGCACCTGTAATGATGGTTCCCAAAACACATCAGACACTCCTTGGTACCCTGCCTGCATCCGGGCACATTGGACACGCAGCCAGCACCCAGAAGAGATGTCCCTGGGGACCATCCTCATCCTCCCACCTTAGCCCAGGGGGAGGAAGCAGAGATACCCACCACCACTGAGACGCGAGCCAGAGCATCCCATGCTGCTCCGCAGCCCCTGCTCACCCATGGCTAGGAAAACAGGGCAGAAATCCCAGCTACAGCCCCCCCCCAGCCAAAGGAATAAACAAGGAGAAACCTCGCGCACCGGCAGCAGGAAGTTCCCACCCTGCTCCCACCATTCCCGAGGCTGGGATGGGGCGGGAAGCAGATGGCACGAGGGACGCTCCCGCCGGGAGCGGGGCTGGATGCGCCGTGCACATGGGAGACCCGAACATCTGCAGCGCCATGTGGTGGTGCCGCAGCTCAGCACCATCCATTATTCATGACCGAGTTATTTGTGGTGCAAAAGGGTCCATCAGCCACTTTGATTAAAAACCCAAGGAGTAATGAATATGCAAAACGGCAGCGCCTGCTCCGAGGAAGAGATTTGTCAACTTGTCCATACTTCATCCGGATAAAGACAAATCCCAAGAGGGCCCGAAACTGAAAAACTTCCCATCGCATCCCAGCATTATCTTCGCCATGAAATCCCCCCTGCCACACAGCCACTTCTCATGAATCTGAATAGGGAAATATTTGTGTCTTCGATTCGGAGTAAGGGCAGCGGGAAGAGGGGCGCACACAAGAGGAAATGTGATTTCCATTCACAATGTGACTCCACAGCCATTTAATTATTTTAATTAGGCTTAATTAGTGGTAAATTTACAATGATATGCTTGATACCTGGCATTAAATCTTTCATGCATAAATGTTTTGTTAAAATGAGAAAATAGGCACGTGGCATTTTGCCAGCAATTAGTGCTGAATGCTCTAATGAAAGATTACTGCTCTGCCGTGATTCATGGTGACAGCAGAGCTGGGAGCTGGTGGTGCTTCACCGGGCAGACAATAGCCCGTCACCTGCAGCCCCAGGACCAGCAGTGGCTTTGGACCAGGACCACGGTGGCATCCCCATGTGGCCCGTCCGCAGGCAGGGGACCACTGGTGGCCCTGCAGGTAGCTGGGGAGGGGACCGGCCAACTGACGGCCACCCATTGCCCCCTCCCAAGGCATCCCATCGCATCCCATCGCATCCCATCTCATCACATCCCGAGGATTACCCCAAGCATCGCTCCTTCCCCAGGTGAAGGTGGCCCAGGCCAGCCGGCTGCCTCTGCTGGCTGCTCCCCCTCCAGAATCCATCTCCATCCCAAGGTCCCGGTTGGCCCTCATCTCTGGTCCGCTGGATGGACCAACTCCACCACTCACCAGACGAGATGAAGTGGTTCCATCAGCACAGCAAGAAACACTGAAAGGGAGCAGATTGAGCTGAGCTCTTAGGCAGAAGCTCTTCCCTGGGAGGGTGCTGAGGCGCTGGCACAGGGTGCCCAGAGAAGCTGTGGCTGCCCCATCCCTGGCAGTGCTCAAGGGCAGGTTGGACACAGGGGCTTGGAGCAAGCTGCTCCAGTGGAAGGGGTCCCTGCCCGTGGCAGGGGTTGGAGCTGGAGGAGCTTTAAGGTCCCTTCCAACCCAAACCATTCCATGATGATGCTATGATTCCATGTGAGCATTGGGAAGGCAAGACCTCCATGGGCAGGCAATGTGCCCGGGATGGATACACACATCTTTCAGCTCATAAAGCAATGGAAAAATCATCCCACTAATCTTGGCATTAAAAGTCATAAGCTGAGCACTGCAATAAATCTCTCTATGGCACGGGAAGGTTGCAGTGCCATGGGCTGGATGGAAAAGCTGCTGAGCTTGCTGGGCATGGGGAGAGGTGCTTTGGTTGGGTTAGCACGAGGAGAAACAGAGAAGCAATGAGGCTCTGGAGACCTTTGGAATGCTCTTGGCAGCCAGCACGGGCAAGTGCCTGGAAATAGATGCAGAATGGATGTTTGCTGTGCAGCCGGTGGCACCCCATGTCCTCACTGCTCAGCAAACACAGCACAGCGCTGCCATGGAGCGCACGAGGAGGTCGGGCTCTTTGGGAGGGGAGTTTGAGCTGGACTGGGATCTCTGGAAGGCCTGAAGCTCCTTTGACCAGGGCAGGGCATTTGGGACCCCACGAGGCTGCTCAGAGCCCCAGGGCCAGGCGAGGAGAAGGGGTGAGCAGGGAAATCAATGTCGCATCCAGACCCCAGCGCACGGAGAACTCCAAGATCCCAACGTTCCCATTACAGACCCGCTAAAAATCCCGGGAAGATGAAGCCCAGTGTTTCCCGACTACGGTTAAGTGCACCGGGAGGGTATTAACCATCTCTCTGTCCCTATTGATCTTCCTGTCTCCCACTGCTACTGGAAACAATTAGAGGTCAATAAGCAACATGAGATGAAATTTACAGCTGCCAGATAAACCATTTGGAAATATTTCCCTGCCCTTTTCCACCAGAGCTTCTGTCAATACTGCAATCCGAAGTTTCTTTATGGAAAAGAAAGGAACCCAGAGAAAATGTCCACCCTGTCCCACGGACTGGAATCACAGCGTGGAAATACAGAGGCAAGGGCTGGCTCCGGCAGCCCTCCGAGCAAAATCCATGGTCCAAAGAGCACCGAGCCGTTGTGTTTTAACAGCACCATCCATCCAGGAGCTGCGCTAATGCATTTACCCTGCCGGTGACCCTGCGAGAAGAAAGGAGAAATCTTCCTCCAGAAGCAGCCAAGGAGAAACTCAGGGCATGAAAAGGCTGGGTGCAGTCGGCAAATGGTACCCGCGCAGTGACCCCGCGGGCAAGGATGAGGATGCAGGAACAGCTCCATCACCTCACGGCAGGACCCTTGGCTGGGGGTGCTGCATCGGATGCACACGTTGTACCCAGTGCTGGACCCACTGCATATGTTGGACACACATGTGGGATGTGTGTGTTGGATGAACATCTAGACACACACACACTGGATGTATGTGCTGGAGACATGCTGGATACATGTGTTGGGCACACACATTGGATGCATGTGTCAGAGACATGTTGGACGCATGTGTTGGATGCGCACATTGGAAGTATGTTTTGGGCACACACATTGGATGCATGCATTGGGTACATGTATTGGATGTGCAAGCCAGCTGCGTGTGCTGGACTCCACATTGGATGGAGTTGGGTACATGAGTAGCACTGACCACACTGATGGACACCCAGAGCCATGCCAGGTCTCCATGGCACTCAGGTGGGTGCTGTCTGGTCCATGGCCCTGCAGAGGTGCCTGGTTGGGTTCAGGACCAGACACAGCACCCGCACATCACCACAGCGTGCTCCTGGGGCCCTGCTGCAGCAATCGCAGCCCACCAGTCACCGTGGCTCCTGCATCGTGGTGCTGGAGTGAAGGGTGCCACAACGACCGCAGTGGACCGGCTAAAATCACAGCACCCGAGGCAAGCACTGGCTGCCCTTGGAGCAGAAACATCCCTGCCCCAGCCGCCAGCAGGAACCCCATGGACTCTGGACAACACTCTGGGATCTAATTTAGCTCCTGGCAAGGAATATCCGACCTGAGGAGATGCACAGTTCTGACGGGAAGGAAGAGCCATAAAGTCTCTGCATACATGACAGATCTACTAAAGAAGCAATTCACTGCAGTGCCATCAAGCAAGTGTACATACAGCTCAATTTTGTAAGGAATCATTCATGGTACATTTAGTAAGGCTCCAGGATGAATGGGCTGGAGCATTCTTTTGCTATTTATCTCCTATTTTCCTGGCTTGTTAACTCCTCCTCCCCGAACTCGGCTGTCACCGCGTTCCCACCCCTGATCCACGGAGCAGCCGGGCCGGATGGGGAGAGCTGTGCTGACAGCTGCTACAGGGCAGGCAGGAGTGGGGACAGGCAGCCCCACGCTGCCAGAAAGGGCGTCTCCAGACACACAGGACCCCGACAAAACCTTCTCATCTCCAGCACCTCCATCTGCATCCTTGGAGCCATCCTGGAGCCAGCCCTGGGACCCCTTCCACTGGAGCAGCTTGCTCCAAGCCCCTGTGTCCAACCTGGCCTTGAGCACTGCCAGGGATGGGGCAGCCACAGCTTCTCTGGGCACCCTGTGCCAGTGCCTCAGCACCCTCACTTCTGCCTAAGAGCTCATCTCAGTCTCCCCTCGGGCAGGTTAAAGCCATTCCCCTTGGCCTGTCCCTACAGGCCCCTGACCAAAGCCCCTCTCCAGCCTTTCCCCCGCCAGGTTCCCTCCAGCAGATCACCACGGAATCCCCTCTGGACCCCATCCCACTCTCCTGCCCAGCCACCCCACCAGCTCTGGGGGCTTCAGGTGTTTGGATGTTCCCCATCGCACCCAGCCTGAGCAGCAGGGCCCCGCCGTGCCTCTGGGATGCCCTGCAGGCGAGCAGCGCTCCGCAGGAATGAATTAAAAGCAAAGCTCTCCCTAAACCAGCCTTTCTCTCCCAAAGCCAGGTTCAGCTGCTCCCTGGGTCCAGCCGCATCCTCCCCATCCCATGAGCCCGGCACTGCCCCATCCCCTGGCAGGCTGCTGGAGCAGCTCCTGCAGTCTGAGCACGTCTCCCCCGGACCTGCACCCAGGGAGCTGCTTGCTGAAGGCTCCCTGTCCCCACATGACCCCTGTGTGTCTCTGGAGGGCTCGGCTGCATCGATGCCTCCATCCTCCTGGTACCCCGAATTTCGACCAGGAGGGAGACACGGAGCTGTGCCTGCGTGCCGCTGGGAGCAGTTCTGTCAACAGCCTCCAACATCCAAGTGATTCTCACCGCAGCTGGTACCAGCAGCACGGGGAGCTGCCGTAAGAATAGCTTTATAGAACAAATTACCTAGCATTTGCATGCACTGTGCATAAAGGCACACACGTGGATGCTGACACTGAAGGCTCCCCGGGTCCAGGTCTGGTCCGAGAGCAACAAGGGGAATAGTAAACAGTGCAAAAGCCCCTCACTCCCCATTAGAGCAGATGGCAAACAAGGGCTGGAGCAGAAAACTTGGTGCTTCTGAATGAGATACAACTTCAGCTCAGAGCCCAAGCAAGGCGAGGGCAGGAACAAAACATCCTCTTCCTCTTGGAGGCGAGAGCACACCAGCTTTTTGGGAAAGGGGGGACTGGGAGCTGCCAAACCCTCCTACAGCATCTGTGCCCAAGGGGTGCACTCCATGCTCACCCTGCTGATGGTCCCTAGACCCCATCAGCACCTTACCCTGCCTGTGTTATTCACCACTTAAGCCGCACCTCTTCCCACCCCACATCTGTGTGCCTCAAAAGAAGGGGTCCCCCTCCTCTCTTCCCAGCCCCACAGCTACCTGCACGTGGGACCTCAGAGGGACGGTCCCCAGGCTGCAAGAACATAACCCTTTCTATCCTGAGTATTAACAATACCAAATGAATGCCTCGCCAAGGAAAGGATGCCTCTTCCAGCAGGCAGGGCGCACGGCCCCCAGCACCAGGCACAGCATCAGTGGCTTTTTCAAGCCTGCAGGCTATGGTGAGCAGCTTGGAGACTGAGAAGGAAACGAGCCACGACCTCATGTTATAATTGCAGGATGTGGCATCCAAATCTGGCTTTAGGAGGGCTGGATATAGAAACCTCCTCTGAAGCCCCTCTGACAGAGCCTCAGGTGCAGACCTCCATTGGAGCTGTGAGCCCTGAGTGAAGCATGAGGAAAGCCACGCATATGCAGCCCCAGAGCTGTGCTACTGATTACACACAGTCAAGGTGCTTGGGGCTCGAGACGCTGCTCACAACACTGGGCTCAGCAGAGCACCAAAAGGCTCCAGGGCTCTGCCTTTCAGCCAACACCTCAGGGGCCTTTCAGCACACGAGAGGGGGCAAACACAGACCCACCACAGCTCCCTGTGCCCTGAAAACCCACCACGGACCTGCCTCGCTGTCCCTCTGCCAGCGATGGGTGCGGGGAGATGCAGGCATGAGGATGCTGTAACGAATGAGCAACAACAATCAGTGACCACAGCCTGCACCATCACGGTGCAATAACAGCCAGTGGCACCAGGCAGAGCTGGCTGGTCACTTGGTAAGGTTGGAAATGCTTCTCAGCAGGTCCTGGTGCCAAACAAGCCCCAGGTGTCCCCCAAAACAGGGTTCCTCCATTCCCAGCACCTTGACTTCAGCGCCCCAAGGAAACTGCTCTGCTTCCAGGCCACTAATCCCATTCTCTTTCATAACCTCCTGAGCAGTGACACAGGAGCGCTCACAGCCTCGTGCATCATCTGCTTTCTTCCTTATTAAAGGGCTGTGAGGGTATTTCTGTCCCTAGGGCTGGAACTAGGCCCCTTCCAACCCAAACCATTCTGTGATCCTATGGCTTTGGAGGGCTGGCCATAGAAAAGGCACGGCCTATGTGCTCCTACCCCCAGGCTTTGGGATGTTCAGAGCAGCACGGCCAGACGAGATGAAAGCAAACACATAAAATGCTCTTACCTGGATGCTCAGATTGCTGCTGGCAGGCTCCATTCCCACTGCCCTATTTCTGTTCCTTTTAGAGAGCTCCTTGGCAAAGGGAAAGGTGCCTTGAAACTGTCCAAAGCTGCCCTGCATTGAAATAGGGAGGACAAAACACAATGCAGGGGCTGTTTATGATGGGTGACAGGGGTGGCTCAGAGCTGACACTGGACCTGGCTTGGGAAAACCCTCCTAACCCCATCCTGCAGCCTGCGATCTACCCCGGAGACCTGCAGCCCCTCAAGGCGCAGGAGCTCCGGTGCTTTACGGTTCCCAAGGGGATTTTTGGATACGCACCCTTTAAAGCGAGGGTGGGCAGCTCGAAATGCCACACCCCCCCCCCCCCCCGGGGAGGGATGCAGGAGATGCCCTGGGTGGGAGTCAGCGAGTGCTCCGGTGGTCCCAGAGCAAATGTCAGCGGTGCAGAGGGGAAGCTCCTGTTTGAATGAGAGCAAACCCCTCCTTTTCCCAAATCCTCTCGATCCCCAAAGCAAACGCGCAGGAGGAGGCTCTGTTTGGCCAAGGGAAGCTCTGCAGATGGAGGAGGGGGCCCTGCAGGTACCCAGGAAATTACAAAGCAACCTGTTGAGGGCTGCATGTGTTCAGGGGAAGGAGGAAGGGGAAATGTGGACCGGTACCGAGCAGGGGGTTGGATGTCAAAGGCTCTACATTTCATAGGGACCTAGACTGGTTTACATTGGAAGGGACCTTAAGGGCCAGGTTGGACAGGGCTCGGAGCAACCCGCTCCAGTGGAAGGGCAAGGGTTGGAGCTGGATAAGCTTTAAGGTCCCTTCAACCCAGACCACGGTTCTATGATGAATTCAGATGATGCAGTTCCTGCAGCCTCGCTGTATTGATTCAGTGACTGCAAACATCAGTCCAGACCTGCTCCCACCCTCCAGGCTCTCAGGGACAGGAGGAGCAACTCCTGGACCAGTGCATCCCATTGACTCCATGCATCCTTCCCACCTCTATGCATCCCCCAGCTCTGTGTCCTCCCCCCCTCTAATCATGCAGCCCATCTGATGTTTTGCACTGAAGGGGCACAATCAGACCCCATCCTTGTGGGTGCTGAGCTGCCCGTGATGCCCCAGCACCTCACAGGAACAGCCCTTCTGGAAAGCTCGGGGTTAACAGCATCCCATTCAAAAGGCTCTTTTTCTCTCTCTAAAAAACAACATTATTTACAGCTCCTACCTCCTCAAGGGTAAATTTGCAGCCAGATCATTAAGCACAGACAAAAGCCTTTAACCAGGCTGGGGCAGGGGATTCACAGCCTGGCTGGGGTGGAGGGGGGAGACAGAACTAAGCTGCCCATGAATACACACCTGGCTGGAATGGGGCAGGATGCAGGTGGGCACAGACCTAAGCCCCCCATGAATGCAGACCCAGGGTGGCCACATGATGCTGGAGGCCTGGTGATGAGTGGAGCATCCTGGAGCAATCTCATCCATAGGAGCCACATGGGGCTGAGCTGACCCTGATCCTGTCACCACTGCCTGTTGTGACACTGAAACCTATTAGCAGAACAGGGCTGAAAGGGAGGCAGACCCAGAAAAACCAACATCACTCCCCTGGGCCCACCAGCCCCGCATCCTTCCTTCTCTCATCACTATCCATCCTCTAATCCATCACTCCTCGCATCCCTCCCCAGCTGCAGGCTCCCTTCCATTGAAAGCCAGCGTTCATGGCTGGGGAAAGGGGAGCCAGGATGCTCCCAGCTTTCTTAGAGGGGCAGTTTCTCATTTCTCATATTTAGCAGGTAGAATAAACTGGCAATGGCTCTAGTGGTCACAAAGATGGGACAAGGATACCACCCTCCAGCATCATTGTGCTGTGAGCCTGCTCACCAACCCAGACCCCCACAGGGGGGCTTGGGTGGGCTCCTGCCCCTTTTTGCATGGAAGAATGGTGCAAGGAGAGATCAAATCCTCCTCCCCAGGGCAATCCAGAGAGCTGAGGTTATATTACAGCACAAGGAGCCACTGCCCCTCCCTGCAAAATGATGTGCTGCTCAAACTCCGGTTAATTCCTGCATTCGACCTTCATAGCATAATCTGGTTAATGTGGCTCAGGGGCTGAGCAAGCCCCATCTCCCTGCACGTAATTCAATAACAGTCTGAAGAGCGAGATCCTCAGATGCTTTATGTTGTCATGGAATCCATGAAATAAGATTAATCGGGGCAGAGGAAAAGAAAGTGAGAAATCAGAGCCTAGCTGGGGCGGATAAGAGGAGCCGGGGAGGATTGCCATCGAATAGCAACAGCCCTCTCATCTGAGCATCTCCAGACCTCTTAAACCACGCAGAGACTGGCTGTTCCTGCACAGGAGGAGCAGCGTGTGAGGGTCTGCAGCAGCAATCCACTGGGAAGACTCCTCTTCAGGAGCAGAAAAAGGACCAGAAAATGGTGGGAATTGTCTCCATTTCATGCCAGCTCACAGAGCCCCTGGGTGCAGCTCCTGCCTGCATCCTCGCCTGCATCCCTGTGCACGGCCCACACCTGGTCAGAGGGCCACAGAGCCTTCATTAATGAGGGGAACATGGGAAAATGAGGGGTGAGAAACGCTACAGATCTCTTCCTGTGAGGAGGAAAATCATTCCTGGATTGATTTTGAGTGCCCAGGGAGCAATCTGCAGGGCAAAGGGCCCTGCTCTGATGGCCACGTGAGATGAGGAGCACATCATGGCCATGAGGAGCTCTCCCCTTCCAGTGAATGGAACAGCCTCGGTGCGGCTGTGCCTGCCCCCAGAAGAGCAGATGATGCCCCACATGCACCTCTCCAGCTCCATCACCACCAACATACCTGCAGCAGCACCTCACCCATCTGTTTTCCATGCCTCTTCCTTTGGGCTTCAAGGATTTCCCTGGAGAATCAGAAGGATCCCGCTCCGGATGGTGGATTGCAGACCTCAGAAAGGTGTGCTCCTGTAGGTAAAATAAGGATGTGCAGATTCCAATGGGATCCCTGGGCTGCTGCCTGGACCCCCCCACCCAGCAGTGACACCAGTTCCCACCCTGGAAATAACTCCCAAGGCACCAAGACTCTGCTGCTCGAGCTCGTCACAGAAGGCAGCACTAAATCAAAGCCACAGCTCGCGTTGTACATCAGAGGTAGAACTGAGCCATAACATTTAGGTAATGGGCTTGTGCAGTCCCTAATTTAGGGGTGGGTTGAGTTTCATTCATACCATTGACACATATGCATTGGGTGGCTGGTTTTCCAGGAGCTGGGGAAAAAAAGAGAGCATTTTAAAAGGAAGGAGAGCTTTCTTCTCAGGCCTCCTTAACATTGCTGTGAAGGCAGAAATCACTCCAGAGATCATTTAGACATGCTTAGCTGATAATTTAAGCTTATAATTAAAAAATGATTTATTGACATAAGCTTCAGTGGAAGAAGATGTTAGAGTTTCATGTTAAATCTCTCAAAGTCCTCATTCACATCCTTTAGGCTCAAGGATTATTTATAACAAGCCCTTATACCTAGAGGGGTGGAGTGAGAATAAAGTCTCTGTCCCTGCTCCACTTCCCCCATGGGGATAAATCCTCCTCAGTTAATTCTCAGGTGGGATAGGACCTGAGGAATCGCTTCAGTCTCTCACTTCATCACAGGGTTTCCTTTGCTTAGCAGAGGCAAACCCAAGCATCTCAGCTCCCTGCATCACTGGAGGCTGCTGCACAACCCAGCTGGGCCAGCTAAGGGCAGGAATACCTTGAGCTGGGGAGGGAAAGGGGCAGGGAGGGAAGGAGGGGATGATAAATAACACTGCTGCGTGCCACTGTGAAGGAGGCTTTGAGTGTCCTTGAGAGCACGCAGCACGTAACCCCCTGGGACAGCAGCCGCGCGCTGCGGTACTTGATGATGTTAAAACCTCAACTTTGCGTCTCCAAGGCTGGGAGAGGACTTTGGGAGTCATCCAGTCTGCACCAGTGTGACCTAACACTGGTGGAGATGGGGAAGACCGGGTCCTGCCAAAGCCCCTCGTGCCCACAGGGCTTCCCATTGCCCTCAGCATCCCCAAATCGAAGTGAAGCCGCGAGCACCCTGCTCTAGTGGAAGGCGTCCCTGCCCGTGGCAGCGGGGTGGAGCTGGACGAGCTTTGAGGTCCCTTCAACCCAAACCAGCCTGGGATGCTATGATTCCCCACCGCGCCTGCTCTTGGAAACACCGGGAGAGTCCACGGCAATGCCGCTGACGGCAGCGAAGTTGCTCCTTGCTCCTTTTCCACAGCGGTTTTAGGGCCAAGCCTGGCGTGCCCTATGCATGCTCTGCAGGCAGGAGGCTTCGCGTGCGCCAGCCGCCTGCTCAGCAGCTCCGTGCTCCATCACTCAACAGTCCCTCCCCACCAACCCACCCGATGGGAGAAGGTAAACACTTCCCGGGCTGGCGCTGTCCCGCAGGAATGCTCGTGCATCGCTCGGCGACGCCGGGCATGAATCACCCTGCAAATATTTGCTTTATCTTACCTTACCCTGCAATCACCGCTCCCCACCACTTCTATGCCGGGAGTACTTGGAGCATCAAAGCCACGACAGGCAGCGAAGCCTGGAAATGATGAAGCAGCAGCACCCGGACTACAGCTTCCGTCATGCACTTTGCCCTCGGGACCTGCAGCTTGTCCCTGATCCCAGCCTTGCCCCGGCAGGATCCCAACATCCAAAAGCAGAGATGAAACCTCCAAACCCCCACCGCGGGGCTGCACCCCCCCCTGTGTTGGAAAAGTTGCGATCTAAGCAGCCTGCAGCAGTGATTTAAATAGCTTTAATTAGGATTTAATTTAGATTGGAGAGGATAACGGTGATATGTTTACTAAATATCAATTAATGGTTGCAGATCTATTTGTCGCAGCTCACAACAATGCCGTAGATGTGTATCAGGCCTCCCTTAAACCGTAATAAATACATCCTTTAACAAACAATCCGCTTTTCAAGCGTAATAGCCAGTGCAGGAGGTGACATGAGACGATTAGCCAGAGCCGGGGCGGGATTTCAAGGGTGGGTGAGGGAGCCGAGCAGCGGAGGGGCTGAGAAATGACATCCCTGCACCTCCATCAGCATCCCCTCCCGGCGCCGGGTGGTCCGGAATGTCCTGAGCATCCCTGAGCCGGGAGCACTGCTCCATCCTCCATCCCGAATGTAAAAGGCGGTCAAGTGCGAGGCTGAAGTGAAACCGATGCTCACGGGGACAGAGGGGATGTCACAAACAATGACTTTCTTTATCCCTCTGTGTTTTGTTCCCATGGCACGAAGGTCAGGAGGGAAGTAGATTTATGAAAGCATAAACAAACTGCAGAGATGTTTATGGTAATTCCACTTCCGTCCCAAATCCCGGTTATTTTTAAAGCTACTTTAAATTATCTCCTTTCTAATGAAACCTCACATGTAATCTGTTAGTGAGAGATGTCTGCGGAACCATGAATTATTCAAAGAAGTCTCTGTTCTGTTATCGGGAGTCCCTGGAGATTATTCCCACCATTGTCCGTTGTGATGGGTCATTATGCACTCTGTGAATTTAATCTTTGAGGCTATCCAGCAGCAGAGAAAAAAATGTATGAATAACAATTTTCCTGTAATAACCTTCAACTAACCTTTCAACCAGAGTGAGTAATTCCAATCCTATTTTCACATCAATAGAAGAGTCAAAGCGAAGCAATTATCTCTTATCTGTTCCATAACCCTCCCCCTTTAATTTTTAAAAAGGATGTTAAAGCACTTACTGGAGGCAACAGAAGAAAGGAGCCCGGGATGAAGCACGGGCACATTCTGATGAGCAGTGATAGGGGTGCGGCTTAGATCATTATTAATCCCCCCCCCCCCTTCCTTTCCCATTCTGCCGCATTCCTCCGTTCCCAGTGGCACACCAGTTGCCTCACCCACATCCCTGCTGGGGCAGGGCAGGAACATCACCTCTATCCCACAGCTTCCCCCTTTTTTGCCCTGGATCTGCGTGGGAAACGCCATGGAGCGGGTGCAGCCAGGTCACCCATGGCTTGGGAGGACCCGAGGTGGCTCTTTGGGGGGTGATGGAGCCAAACCCAACCACCAGCATCCATCAAAACCCAACCCTGCAGTGCAGAGGGGAATCAGACACAAGCTCCACGACTGGTGGCCTGTGGGCTCTGGCCACCCATGGGACCAGCCCCATGTATGACCAGTTGGGGGTCACCTGGATGCATGGTATCCCTGTGGGGGTCCTTGGGGTGGGATGTGGCGTGGCAGGGAGGGTCCATGCAGCACTAAGGAAGTGCTGGTGGTTCCCAGTCTGTTTGGATTCCAGTTTGCTCGGCCTGCACCGCACCAGCCCTGTTTGAAGGTCAGAGGTTTGTGATGCTAAGCCAAGAATGAGTAAGCTGATTGCCAGCCCCGACCTCTCCAGTGGGAATTTGTATTGACTGAACTCGGGAATAAACCTCTCCGAGGCTCAGGAAGGGGCATTTCATCAGCAAGAGAGGCTCAGATGGGGTAGGAGAAGGAGACACGGGGTGACCCCAGCAGCCCTGTTGGGGCTCCCTCTGAGCCCCTTCCTGCAGGAAAACCAGCCCTGCAGAGCCACTGCAAGACCCCACAGAGGCATGAAGGGTGATGCACAACCCCACCAACACAGCACCTTCCCTTCGCTGGCAGAGCCACCTCTTTGGAATGGGAAGCCCCAGACACCTCAGGGTGCTGTGGTGTTTCGGGACACCCCACACCGAGCTGCTCCATCACGTGTACCCCACACTGCAGCCTGAGACCTGCACCTCTGGTCCTCCCTGTCTTGACAGGGAACAAGTATCTCTGCTATGGAGGCAGCCCAAGAGAAGCTGTGGCTGCCCCATCCCTGGCAGTGCTCAAGGCCAGGTTGGACACAGGGCCTTGGAGCAAGCTGCTCCGGTGGAAGAGGTCCCTGCCCGTGGCAGGGGCTGGAGCTGGAGGAGCTTTAAGACCCCTTCCAACCCAAACCATTCCCTGGTTCTATGATATATACAGAGACAGCACGAGCTGCAGCCTTTGCCATGTCCTGGTAGAGCCTGTGCGTGCCCTGGCCCCAGCTGCAGTTGCCGTGAACGCCCCAGCATCCATCCCCGCAAATCCCCTTCCCCTAAGTGTATAAAATTGCCCTATTTGCACTTGCTGCTTCCTCCAGGAACAGCGATATCAGCGGAGCGATCGGGGCCGGGCTGCCGGCGCTGCGCTGCACGAGGACCGCATTTGAAAGTCTAATGACGGACATATTCCTCCTAATCAGAACAGCAATTTCATGGGCAAAACAGCCCATTGTTTCACAGAGAATGGCAACCAGGAAACAAGAATGCCGTGCTAAACATTAATTGTATCAGTGCCCAGGCATTTAAGAGAGCAGGGACTTCTGAGAGCAAAGCACCCCCCACTTCTGGGGCCGGTTGTCTTTAAGAGCGCTGGAAGGGGATGAGAAGGGGGATCTGCTGCCAGCTGGCAGGCTGGTGGCTCCGGATAAATGCAGGCTATTGTTCAGGCCTTTTACAACAGCCCCATCAAGCAAAGAGGAGCACATCCTGCCCGCCTCAGCACCCCGCACCAGCGGGGAGCCGGCTGCTCTGCTCCAGACCTGCCCCACACACCATAAATCAGAGGGAAGCAGTGCCCGGTGTGCAGCCAGGCCTTGTTTTGGGAGGAAATGCTTTGAACATGAGCTCCCCTGGCAAAAGCACCCGCGCCGTGCCCCTACATTGCCAGCGCACTTTGTGTGCCCCCAGCACTGCTGCATCCAGAGCAGAGCATCCCTCACCCAGGGCCACGCTCCCTGCATCCCGGCCGACCCATCTGTCCCCCTGTTGCAATCCCCCCCTGCTCTAAGCCGGTTAGAGGCCAGGAGGTGCTGCTCAAATGCGCGTGCCCCGACCCGTCTGCACCCCGTAATGCCCGCCTGGCCGGCACAAATGTGGGAGGCTCTATAAATTACTCCTTAAGTCACCGAGCCCGAGATCCCCGTCCCACAGCTCACAAACAGCTGCAGGCTGAGAGCAGGCTCCTAAAAGGCAAGAAAAAAGACCCAGGAAGCGAACAGAACAGGGTGGGAATGGAAACATCGCCAGTGGGAGCTCTGCTGGGTCCGGTCATAAACGCTGTGCACTTCCCTGTTGAGGGGGGTGGAATAAATCAGAGCTCTTGTGAAGAGCTCAGGGAGCTGCGGTTGTCATTCCCTGGGCTGGATGTCCCTGGGCTCTGCAGCAAGGAATGGCTCCGTGCCCTGAGAAGGCAGAGCTGGGTCTCAGGGCAGCAAAAACCCTGCCTGGGAGGAAGAGATGTGTCCAGAACCAGCCTTTGGGGGCCTGTTTCTGCTTCTTGCATGTCCTCAGTCCTCAATCAAAAGTACCACGAGGTACCTGCACCAGTGTGGGGAGCACCTGGAGCTATGGATCACAGAATCATGGAATGGTTTGGGTTGAAGGGACCTCCAAGCTCCTCCAGCTCCAACCCCTGCCACGGGCAGGGACCCCTTCCACTGGAGCAGCTTGCTCCAAGCCCCTGTGTCCAACCTGGCCTTGAACACTGCCAGGGATGGGGCAGCCACAGCTTCTCTGGGCACCCTGTGCCAGTGCCTCAGCACCCTCCCAGGGAAGAGCTTCTGCCTAAGAGCTCATCTCAGTCTCCCCTCTGGCAGGTTAAAGCCATTCCCCTTGGCCTGTCCCTACAGGCCCTTGTCCCAAGCCCCTCTCCAGGTTTCCTGTAGGATGCTGCCAGGAACTCGGGGACACCCCAATCCCCAGCCCTACAAACCCACCAGCCTCAAGCAAGCCCTCACATGAGGCCCCACCAGCACTACCCCCATCACACCTGAGCCACCAGCTGGTGACCCACAGGAGGAAGCATCACTTCCTAAAGACCCTAGGAGCACCCAGGCTCCTGGAGATGGCATTAGTAAGCCAGTGCACCAAGCAGCTCTGTTTGTCCTTCCCTCAGTGGGCACCCAGCTCTCCCCATGGCTCCCAGCCACTTTCCAAGGCTTCTTCTTCCTATGGACCCAGCACAAGACTCTCCATGCACCGAGATGAACTCATGCAAACACTAACCCAGCACTCCTGCTGTAAAACGATGCCCTATCAACCACTGTTCTTCCTCCAGAGGGATCCAGCGTGTGCTTTAATGACTCCACTTGGTTTAAAGCCTGAAACACAACTGTGCTGCCTCTGGCCACATTTCCACTCAGACAGCTCTGAGATGTGCAGTCACACATCGAGGCTGATGGGTGTTGAGATGCTCGTCCCACCGAGCCCCTGCACTCACTGCACTGGGGTCTCCACCATGCCCTGCCCTGCTTACCCCTGCTTCACAGCAGCAACCGGAGCCGTAGCAACACCCAAGTCCATCTGCCCTGTGGAATCGCAGAGCAAAATGCTCCGAACCACTTCATTCTCAAGTTCATTGGCGGAGAATGGGAGCGAATTTGCTGCGCGCTCATCCATCCCGCGGTGCTGGTGGCGGCTGGGGCAGAGCAAACACTGAGGAGGCAGCAAAGGCAAGCTGTCCTGAAAGCACAACCTGAACGAGCAAACACCTAACTAACACCGAGGAATTAACGGGGACAGCTTCCAACGGAGCCCTCGCCACGCGAGGACGGGCGCAGCAGGAGGCAGAAGCGCTCACCCACCCAACGGGAGCTGCGCAGAGCCGGCCAGGAGCAGGTCAGCTCGGAGACGATGCGTTCGAGCCGAGCACGGAGCGAGGATTTCAGCAGCCACGGCACCGGGTCCCCACGGTGCTCATTAGGGTTGTACAGATTGCATTTCCCATCTCCCCGCCAGCCCTCCAAAGTGCCTGTTATTAATTCATAAAAACATTGCGAGAGTGATTGAATCCAATGATTACTGGAGCGGGCAAACAAGAGAGATGGTAAAATATTCTGTGCCTCTCTATCAAGGCTCTCGGAGCACAGAAAAGAAGGAAGGGAAGGAGAGGGGGGGAAAGAAGTGTTGTGAAATATTAATCAGAGCTGTTTGCCCCTGGGCAGAGAGCGGGGAGCGGCGCAATCAATGTAGCGCGAGCTTTCCCGGTGACATCTATTTGAGAAGCTGATTACTGTGGGTAAACAGCGCTAAATATTCGGGATCTTTGGATTTCACCTCTGGCGTCGCCGCGAAAAGCCGATTCCCTTATCATGGCTCGGCAGGCACGGCCCCGGGGGAGCCGGGATGCAGGGCTCGGGCTGCAGCTGGCGGAGGGATGGGGTCGGGTACGGATTGCTTCAATTGCATGATAAACGTTAGCTCGGGGGGGATGATCCTAAGAAAGATGGTGCAGGAGCCCTTGGCGGAGCAGAGGGTTGACTGCCCGCCACAATCCCTGCCAGTGTAACTAATGGATTGAAGACACCTAGGGAGCGCAAATAATTAACAGAGAACGAGAGAAAGCCGACTATGAGCATCCTGACAGCCGGATCTGGAAGTGCCATCCCACAGGTCCTCCCCCAATGCCTTGATGTCCCCCAGCTGCACAGCAGGGTGAAGACACATCCACCATCACCCCTGCCAATAACCTCTAATGAAGCCCTCACCCTAAGGTTGCTGTTAATTAGCTATGGAGTCTAATTGTTTCCAATATAATTGAATTTACCAGAACCATTCCTGCCGTTGGTTCTCCATAGCTGCTGGATGTGGACGGGCTCTCCCTGCACACACGAGCATCAGTGGGCAGTGAGGGCGATGCTGTGGGAGGGGATGCCTTCATCCCCTCACATCAACAACCTGCCTTGCCCTGCCTTTGTCAGCATCGCCCTTCCGTTTACTTTCCACCCCCTGGGCTTGTCTATCATCTCCCAAAAGCAGAAAACCTCAGGCTGAGGAAGAGGTTTTTCCAGCCACCAAAAAACCCCAGTGTTTTAGGAAAACCTCCCAAATCCTCAGTAGGAGAACGAATTCATTTCTCACAAAGCCGTTTTTCTTTGGGGAAAAAAAACCCTCCAGTAACGTTTTCAACCAGCTCTGGTTCTCAGGAAGCTGTTAATGACTTGTCATGCACTTCTAAAATCATTCTCCCCCCTTCCAGCCTCTGCACAGCCCTGGCCCACACAGGCTCTGCCTCCCCCCGCCGCTCCAACTGCCTCCGTGCAGCCAAAGCAAATGACTCTGGGAGCGTAACATGCATCTCTCCCAGATGTTCAGGCATTAAAACAAGCCTTAGGAAACGTGTGTGCGGGTGATGATGGACTCCTTTCATTGTCAGACTTTCCTGCCTTGGCAATAACACCGGGGCTGGCTCTGGGACAGCGAAGGAGGAGCCGTAGGGATGTGGATGGAGCGGTGCGGGAGAACCAGCCTTTTTCCAGGAATGGTTTTGCTGAAGGTGGTGTCATGCTCTCAATGGAGCTGGCTCGGATGAGGAGGGCTTCCCTGGAGCACAGAGGTCCTTAAGGAGCAGCAGGAAGGGCTCCAACCTCCGCTCCAAGGGTGAGTTTCTGTGCAAGGCTTCCTTCTGCCTGGGGAGCAAGAGATACCTTGGAGGGTGCCGTCTCTGGGGGAGCTTTTCCCCTTCTCTCTCTCATTGATGATGGTCAGGGTTTTCCCTTGCCAAGCTCGAGCCCCAAAACACACAATCAAAAAGCCCAAGCCTACAAAGCCCCAGCACCCTTCTCCCTCTGGGTGTGCGTAATCCATCCCAAACACAAACAGGCACTTTTGTTTTGCCTTGGGGTGAATTTTTCCAGGACTTACAGCCATGGAAACTGAGCTCTCCTTGTCCAAAGCTCACATACAACCTCCTTATTCACACACCATGGCTGCTGTCCCATCACCCAGCTGATGTGAGTAACTTTCCCCATACTCATGTAATAATGACTTTCTGACTACTGCTCTTCCTGTACAAACACCTCTTTCCCATTCATTCCAGCTCTGGATCATCTGGGGACTGTACCAACCCAAGCTGTGCACTGCTCAGCAAGCACTGTTAGCTTTCTTCCATCCTTTGCCACCAGTTATCCCAGAGCAGCCCTTTCCCCAGGTCCTCCATCCTCTGGTGAAGTGGTCACACATTCAGATGTAATATGCCCACTCTGATACCAGCATCCTCAGCCTTCCTGGATTTCCATGGGCTGCCTTTGGGCTCATCCATCCCTTTTCACACAACGACCTCATGTGAACAGTCCCTCCATCCCCATCAGATGAAGCGGATGGACTAAGCCAAGACCTACATTTAATCCACCACAATAGCCTGAAAACAAGCCTGAACATCTTTATGAGGGGACCTCAGAGCATCTCTCTGCTGAGAGGTTGGAATCCTCCGCTCTGACAAGCAGCTGAAGCACTTCACATCTAATTGCAGAGGAGAGTGAGTTTTCCATAGGAGAATTTGTAGCACTTAAGCCCCATTAGGAGAAGATGAATGTGAAAAGCAGCATTACCCTTATGCAACAATAAAACTCAAACTCTGGAGCAGTAAACAGAGAGGGGCTGAGCTCAAGAGGATGGGAGATTAAGTCCAGTTCAACCAAGTGCTTGGATGAGTTAAACCACTTGTGTGGACAAACCCGGGTTGGGAATCCCAAGGGGAACCCGTGTGAAAACTTTTGCCCGTCCTGAATTTCAGTGCAGGAATGACTTTTCCTGCGGTGGTTCAGGGTTTTCCATGCCAGGCCCCTGAAGAAAACAGGAAATGTGGAGTCAGATGGGAAGAAGTCAGTTTTGACCTCATAAAAAGGTCCTGTTCAAGGGCCAGGCAAAGTGGTCCAAGTTTGCCCTTACCCTGTCTGCTCTTAGTCACACAGATCCTGCAGCATCCCCCACCTCAGGGCAGGGAATGGGACAAAATGCCTTAAAATGACCAGTGTCAGCCTGAAATTCAGACTGGAAGAGAGGCGACACAGACTCTGCTGCAGCTCCCACACTCATCACTCGCAGGGATCACAGAATCCCAAATGGTTTGTGTTGGAAGGGACCTTAAAGCTCCTCCAGCTCCAACCCCTACCACGGGCAGGGACACCTTCCACTAGAGCAGCTTGCTCCAAGCCTGTCAGGTTAAAGCCCCTTGTCCCATCCCTACAGGCCCTTGTCCCTCTCCAGCTTTCTTGTTGGCTGCTTTAGGTATGGGAACACTACATTTACCCACTCTGCGCAGGCATCCTAAAGAATCCATGCACCAGGAGGTCTTTGCAGCTCCATCCAACACATTGCCTGCTTGCACCTGGATTTCTTTCTGCTCTGGAGAAGCTCCCCACAATGAGAGGATGCCCGGGTAGCTCCTTCCATGGCTGCCAAGGGCCTGCAGGTCTCAGGGCTGGAAAGTCCCAGTGGGATGCCAAACTGGGGGAGCAGAAAGGAGCCCGAGTGGCAACGGGTGCATCCTGCAAGCTCCGGTGTGCCCACAGAAGCTTGGTTGGGGCTCTATGATGCCATCTCCTCCGCAGCGGGCAGCTCCTCAGGCAGCCTCTCAGCAAGCTTTTCTCTTCAGAGAACGACTTGGATGAATATTTTCCTCAACAAACAAGGCCAAGTGTGAGGTATTCCCCAAAGAAAGCTCCACAGCCTGGCTCCGGCTGGTGCTCAGGAGCAGGGAATGCAAATGCAGCAGCTGGCTGAAGCTGCACGCGGCGACAGGGATGAATTCAAGATCTGTGCCTGGTGATGGAGCGCAGGCGAGACAAAACCACTTCAACCAGTTAGAACGTGGCTCTCGGGGCTGAACTTGCTGTTATTGCTGCTAATGGGAGAAGAGCCCCATCCCCACCAAGGCATGAAGGCCAGATGCTGGCTTGGGTTGCTGCAGATTGCATTGCAACCGATGGAGATTGCAGCAGACAAACCAAAATCCTCCAGGAAAAGGGGATGAAGCCAACATCCAATGAAATGACATCCTGCTTTTTAGCACATGGCACTTGGAGGGCGTTCTGTCCTTGGCAGCTGATTCACTGCTTGAAGGTGCTTTCCCTTGTGCTCAGTCACCAAAGCCTCCCTGCTGAATTTGCAATTCCTTTGACATTGAGACCGGAATTCCAGTCTCCACTCGCGGAGCACAAGCTGTGATTTGTGGATATTCCCATTAACAAACACCTCTTTCCACGTCCCTCAGAGCGCAGCCGCTGCCTCAGCTCGTCTCCAGCACCAGGACAACTATTGGCTTCCTTGTCCAAATCCTGACGGATCCCAAGAGGTTTGTGAAATTCAGCACGTCTGGATACTGGCTTGAGGAAAGAGGTTAGGCATGATTTCACACTCACCCTTTTAAAAGGCTCGAGCTGGCCAGCCGATGAGTAAAACCAGGACAGCGCTGCGAGCATCAACAGCAGAGCCAAAGCCGAATTCCCAGACTACAGTGAAGCTCATTCATCCCCGAGGGGTGACGGCAGGGACAGGAATCGTGATGGCTTCACCGATGACTTTGAGGGTAAACGAAGCACTGAAGTCATTAGATAATGAATTTGCAATTAATGGTCTGCCCAGCTCCAGGCCCCGTGGAAGGAGGGAGGAAAGGGAGCTGGAAACACCTCACTCTTGTTGACTGAAGTCCTGGCACACGTTTTAATCGACACATTAAATCCTGCTATTGTCTCTAACCCAGAAAGGAAATCACGTCAAGCTCTGATGTTCCCGAGTCACTGTGGTGGAGGGGAGAGGTATGACATGAGGAAGGGAAGAAGGAGGACACAAGCAAGGGAAGAAGGAGGACACAAGCAAGGGAAGAAGGAGGACACAAGCAAGGGAAGAAGGAGGACACAAGCAAGGGAGAGGAACGCCACAACTTCAGGGCCACACCAGCCCTGGCTGAGCTTCTCGTTTTTCTCATTCTTCTCTTTTTTTTCCCCCAATAGATGGGAAAAATAAAGGAAACAGGGGCACGGTCCTCGCAAACCAAAGCGTTCAACAGTCATTTGGGATTTACCAGAACACGCAATATCAGGAGACGGTCGCCTTCCAAATCTGGTCTCTCCTCAGGGAACCAGCTCTCATGGGAGTGAGAAGAGGGGCAGAGCCAAGCCAGGCTGCAGAGTCAGACAGAAACAGGCAGAAGTTCTGCTGAGGCTTTGGTCCGATGGAATCCAACCCTGTTTCGGCACCGTCCTGGATATGCAGGGCTTGCCCAGATGAATGGCTCCACTTTTGGGCGGCCTTAAATAAATAAATAAATACGTTTGGAAGCTGATGAAGTCTTTTAAAAATTCATTTGAGAGAAAGAGCCTGGAGAGCAGCAGCTGAGAGCAGAGATTGCGGCCTGAAAGCCTCCTCCATTGAGTCACCGCAGTGATTTGTGCGGAAGGAAGCGGTGAGCTCCTTGCAGACCCCACCGGGCAGTGCCATATGGGCTGCAGAAACCTTCCAGGGACATAATGAATGAGAACTAATTAACCTGATGAAAGGTGCTTGCTGCTGGTGGCCCACAGCGTTTAGTGACCGAGTCCTACGCGAGGCAGTTCTCTCTCCATCTCTTCCCCACCGCCCGCACGCTTGGCTGCAGATAAGGGAGCGGAGGCAGCTCCGGCACTTTAAGGAGACGTGGGGACACAGAGGGGATAAGGCAGACAAAGCACTTCACATGGTCCACTACACCTTTAATGTACAGAAAGTAATTAAAATGGGAGACAAATTCATCACCAGTCAGTTCAGTTCAAAGTGCAGCCAGACTGTATCTTCCTTATGCATGGGCAGCCTGATGTGCATATCCGTCATAAAACCTGCATTAAAAATTAGTCAGAGCTGTTAGTACATCACAGCAGACCAGATGGTTTATGCTCTGAAGTGTTTCAGGAACCTCATTTTATTATACATGAATGCCTCATGTCGGAGGCCTGGGCTGATATTTTCATTAAACACACTCCACAAAGCATTACAGCTCTGGTGTCATTTTATTCAGCACGGATGATTTCTTGCACACAGGCTTGACGGCCGCGGCTGCTCCTGCAGCACGGCTGGACCACGCGGCTCCTCATGCACCTTGATGCTCCATGAGCCTCCCCATGGCACACCACGGAGCTCCCTCCATCGCAGTGACCGCTGGGCTTCGGGGGGATGCTCCCTGTAGGGGATCTTCTCATCCTGGAGCCTTCCCAACGCTTGCCTAGAGCTGTGGCTGCCCCATCCCTGGCAGTGCTCAAGGCCAGGTTGGACATAGGGGCTTGGAGCAAGCTGCTCCAGTGGAAGGGGTCCCTGCCATTCTAGGATTCCATGATCCACAACCATCCCAAAAAGAGGAGCTCTCTGACTGCCTGCAGCGTAGTTTTCGCTTGAGCTGAGCCGCAAGCACTATTGATGCCATGGGGGTATCTCCAAGTCATCCCATAGGAGCTCTGCCCGAGCCTCGCAGTCAAGGAAGGGTGTTTGGAAAAGGCAAGAGCAGCTGGTGAAATCCTAAAAGTGATGCTTGGAATCCCATCTGTGGGTGATGTCGGAGCAGGGAATGACCTGACTGAAGGCAGGATTATGGCCTTGTCCTGCTCTGCACCAGCCCAGTCAGAAACCTTGGGTTTTCACAAGCCAGAGCAGAGATGATGATCCCTGTGAACACAGGCAGCAGAGCCAATGTCCAAGCGTCAGGGCTCCATCCTGGCTACCCTGGACCAGGCAGGATGCTCTGCCTGCACACAATGAGAATAACTCAGACCAAAACACATAAGGACAATGCTCTGGCAGAGGACAGGACCACAGACCTGTGTCAGATACAGGCTGCTTGGTGCATACAGAAAGGCCTTGGATGCTAATGATGAAGAGGAGCATCCTGCAGCTGGGTCTGAGCACCTCCCCAGGGGTCCCACCGTCCTGCCTGCAGCACCAGCACCCACAAGCTCATCTCAAAGCAAGCCTGAGGAGCTGAATGACAGCCTAGACAAAACCTGGCATTTAAGAAGGAAGAAACCCCATTGAAGCAGCTTCTGATGTGGCCTGAAGTGGTGCAGAAACATCTTAATTCAGATTTAGTCCACACAAATCTGGTTTCAATCACTGGGGCCTGGTGATGTATTTGATGGAGGTTTTGGCTTCCCCATGTGTTGGAGGCCTCATTCACTTCCCTGCAATAACTTTCTTTGAGCAGCAACCCTGCGTGTGTGTTCTCGCAGGCATTTGGGGTGAGAGCTACTTGGCATTTTAGATGAAGTTTAAATTGGCTCAGGTCATGCGTGTTAGAATGTAAAATCTGTTATCTGAGCTCAATAGTCCATTACAGCAAATACCTCACTGCTGAGAACAATTCAACATGATCCATTCACCGAAACCAGCCCCACATCGAATGGGAGGGAATGAAACAGCATCTTACACCTAAGACACAGCGATCCCTCCAGGCCACAGCGATGTGCACCGCGTGGCTGCTGGGGGTAACACAACAGAGGGCAATGAACACCCCAGGGTGTTCCACAGCCGGGATTTGATACCTGGGTTGGGTTTTTTTTCCCCTCCCAGTTTTCCTTCTGCAGCTCAGACAAACGGCTCCAATGGGATGGAGGGCACAGACAGGAGCAGTTTGTGCCGCCTCAGGCTTTGCTGGCAGAGAGGCACTGCAGCGAGGAGGGATGGGTGATGAACCCCAGAGCCAGCCCTGGGAGCGCGCCCGTTCCAGAGGGGTGTTCTGCAGGAAAGGCAGTGCTGGGGAAGGTGCAGTCCCTGGGAATGCCCCTGCTTGGGTGGGAACTCGCCGGGACATGACCCAAAGCTGCCTCCCCATCATCCCCACCATGGGATTGACTTGGTACCACCTCGGTCGCAGTTACCCACATGGGTCTGAGCTTCCTGACAGTAGGAACAAGGAGAGCTTGAATCCATCCCCTGCTTCCCCAGGAGCTGGTGATCCCTCACTGCCCACGTCGTGGCACAGCTTCCTGCCCCATGGCTCCACGCAGCACAGACAGGAACGAGCTCTTTCCATACTTAGCACTTAAGTTTAGGCCTATTTTCCTCAATTAGAAAGGCCACAAAGCCCAGCCAGCCACACCACAGAGTCCCATTATCAGCCTCCACCTTGACACTGCACCAAGGGGATCCCAGTGCTTCCCCTCTCAGAGGGCTGCAAGCCGCCTGCTGAAGTCAAGCCTGTTGATTCACATCTGCATTACATAGTTCCATCTTCCTCCATGCCTGTGTCTCCAGTACACCTATTAATCACAACCATAACCTCCTCCACAGGCTTTCTTGAGCAAGCAGCTTTCTGTCTAGCCTCATAAAGTGAACTCTTCATCCTCCATTCCATCCTCATGTTTGGAGCTTTGAGCACCAGACTTGGACCTACCTATGCAGGGGGCTGGAGCTGGATGAGCTTTAAGGTTCCTTCCAACCCACACCACTCTAGGACCCTGAGAAAGCTCACACTGAAGGTGCTGGGGATGGTTTGGTGCTGCAGCACCGCCACAGGCAGAACCTGCTCCTCTGCAGGCAGGCTTGGCCATGGGCTGCAGGCGAGGGAAGGGGCCTCTAAACCGCAACGTGAAGCAACGGGGAAAAGGGAAACAGAGGGCAGGAGCTGCTGAGGAACAGGAGGAAACGGCGCACGTCTGCTCCTTACACATCCCCACCCAGTGACGCGGGCAGGGAGACCCAAGCCAGAAACCTCTTCCCCATCCGTGGCCGCACAAAGACGTTTGTTATTTGCCAAGCTTCCAGCCTGGATAAACATCTGCAGAGTCACACATCTGCCAGGCCTGCACTGCCCAGACGGAGAGCTCTCCAGGGCAGACGCCTGCACCTTTCCATACCTCAGGATAGCATCAGCCTCTTTTGAGTAATTCCCTAATATGAGCAATTAATAGGAGCAGCCCCTCCTCTCTGGCATTGACCAACACAGAACCCGAGGAGACTTTCCTAAGAGGAGGCGTCTTTCACGTCGTTAATCAGCCCATCAAAATGTACCATTTGAACCTGCCAACCGCCCTGCTTGCTTTGCAGTGAGGGCTGAAGCAATGGCATTCCCAGGCAACGCACACAGATGATGGGCATGTTGGATAAGCACGGATGCGCACGCCCTTACCTGCTCCCACCACTGCCGCAGCGCCCACATCCAGGGCCTCGGGTGCTGGACCACCTCAGCTCTGCTCAGCGTTCCAGCTTCCCATCTCCTCTTCCACCCAGGCACATCCTCCAAGCACTCCTGAGGGGCACCAGGTCCTATGGGAACAGAAACAGTTGTAAAGTCTGCAGTGGAGGTTATGAGGATTGGTGATTTTCACCCTTCAGAGTCAAAGATGAGGACAGCTGAGATGCTCTCTGCAGCAGGACAGCCACTCCCACGAGATGCCTGGCCTTCAAACCAAACCAAGGCACTAGAGATGCCTCCAAGGTTTGCCATGTAGGGTTTTGCTCCTTTCAGTCTAGGACTGACGGATCACAGAGAGCCTGGGCGAAGGGGAAAGGACCACGATGTTGCCTCTGATCCCTGCCCATCTCCCTGCAACATTGAACAGACAGTGGTCACATTTAGAAAACCAGAACACACAGCTCTGAGAGGAAGACAACACACTCATCCCTCCTACTGTACATTTACCACTGAACCTTACCCATCACCGACTGCTACAGTGCATCCTTGTGCCCTTCCCTCTGGGGCTGCTCCACAGAGATGGAGGAGACCTGCAGGACACCAAAGCACTGCTGTCTGTAGCACCAAGGGCTGGATGTGGTGGCTGATGTCTGGAAGGCACCATGGAGCAGTGGTGGGCAGTGCAGAGGGCAGAGAAGCAGCTGCAAGGCTGCCCAAAGTGGTCTGTTAGCGCTCCCCCCCGATCCCTGCGCATGGAGTGTCAGAGCCAGACAGAGATCGAAATGGCTTCTGGCAATTTCCAAGGCCATTGCCATCCATCAGCAGCCTAACAAGTCCATTACTGTCAGCTGACAGCTCACAACACGCATCCCTGCTCTCACAACGTTTGTGCTGACAGAGCCTGAATTATCTGCGACATCCCGCTCCCGGCGTGCTCCTGCCTCCCAGCGCCCGGTCCCTGTGGTCCCCGCGGCTCTGTCCGCACCCCGGGCTCTCCCAGCACACAGAACGTGGGGACGGGAATAGGAGCAGGGATGAACAATTGCATCCTGCATGCTGAAACTGGAGAGTTTCAAAGAAACGTGCCCAGAGAAGCTGTGGCTGCCCCATCCCTGGCAGTGCTCAAGGCCAGGTTGGACACAGGGGCTTGGAGCAAGCTGCTCCAGTGGAAGGGGTCCCTGCCCATGGCAGGGGCTGGAACTGGGTGAGCTTTAAGGTGCCTCCATCACAAACCAGCCTGGGGTTCTATGATTCAATGAACAGTGCCAATAGGAAGCCTCCTGGGGCACCACCTCTTCCTCATCAGATTTGATACGTGCATAAAAGTAAACCAGATTTACATAACAAATCCACGTCCATAGGATTTATGATCATTGTTGATAGGGTCACCATTGACCACGAGTCCTTATATGCAGAGATGACATACTGACACCACAGCAGCAGTTTGGCTCCCGAATTTTCCTAAGGATCCTAATGATTTCTAACAGAAACCCCATCTGAGTTCTCTGCCATTCCCCCTCTTCCTCTAATCCTGGTTACGGTTTACAGCTACGTTATCCGCCTCTGGACAAAGCCAGGGCTAATTAGCCACAAGCCCCTATTTATCATTTCTCATCAGCTAAAGTATGTTGCAACAGAGAATAAATTTGATATATTTTTTTTCCAAGGAGGATCTTCCACTCCTGCCAACAGCATTAACAACCTGTAAAGTAATGAGGTGCTGTTGATGGTCTTAGACAGGTCTAGACAAAACCATAATTGCCTTCTGTGCTGTTATAGTTCATTAAGGCAGACGTGTTGTAGACCAAATCTCGCCATCACAAAGCACGCCTCAGTCCAAAATATTAACAACAGAAGACAGAATAGACCCCTGACCTCTCCTGATGTCCCGCGGATGGAGCCGATGGAGCCGGAGCCTTTAATGGGGTAGTTTCACATCTCTCTCTGAGCAATCACTGCAGCAAACCAGAGCTATTATCCCCCGCTCCCAGACTAGGTTTTATCTGTGCTGCTGCAAGTCTGGGCTGTGTGAAAAGCCCTTGACAAGAGGCTGCTGGATGGGCTCTGTATGGTTATTCAGCACATTGCAGAGCGTGACACACACCCACGTCAAGCCATCTGCAACCAGCGGACCCCCCTCAGCCCCTGGTATGGATCAGTGCCCATTAAACCCATTCCTCCTGGAGGAAGGCTTGTGGCAATCCCCAAACAGAAGGGCCTGCGAGGCCCCACAGAAGTCAATAGTGGGTTCCTATCTCCGAGTTGCTCTCTGCTGGCTTTGGGTTTCACTGATGCAATCTTTAACCCCAGGATCTGCCCCTTTGTGATTTAATGTGCCACAATCCATAGTGCCAGCCCACCAGGCACAGTCATATTCCCAGCGGGACTTGAGCTGGATCTGCAGCTCCCAGCATCATCAACCATTGAGCACAATGGGAACTGGAACATCAGGAAGGGCCACTGGCCCTGCCCAAAACTTGGGAATAGCATGCTCAGGGCAAGGGATTAAGACATATTCCATGGGCCAGTTCTCCCCCACCCTTTCTCATGCAAAACATCTGGTGGCTTCACTGGAGGCTTTTGCTATAGAAGGTTCCTTGGTTACAGGATCCCACATGGAGCTGGCGGAGCAGCGGGAACAGCTCCAAGCAAGCAGGGCAGTTTCGCATCACAACCTCCCAGCTTTCCCCCAAAACACAATTGCATCCTCCTGTTTCTGGAAACAAACTCTCTAAAAGCCTCCAAATTCTTACAATAATTACTTTTTCCTCTACGCAGATTGTCAGAAACTGTGAAAAGTGAAGGCAAAGCCGCACACTTCCACCCCATTAACGCAGCTTTAATCAGGATGAGTTTGCCTGATGAAACCTCCTTACGTGTTTGCCATCATTCAGGAGCCCCGTTCCTTAGCTGAGAAGAGTTAATGACCATCCCCGTGTCAGGAACCTTAATCCAAGAGGGGTGGACAAGGGACAGGTTCCCCCCCAGCTCTGCTCCAAGCTGCAGCTCTCTGCATCCCCTGCCAGCATGGAAAAGCTGCCAAGGCCAAAGCCAAGCTTATTTGGGTTAAGGAAAAACAACAAGACAAGAGAGATAATAAAGATGAGCAAAATGTGTTAAAGGAGAAGTCTGGGTGGTTCCATTCAGAAGAGCAAAGCTTTCCAGGCAGTAAACGTGACTCAGAGCTGTGCAGCTCTACCCTGCAAGCAGCCTGAGGTGCTTTAGCCTCTACTTCATAGAGGTTTGGGTTAGAAGGGATCTTAAAGCCCACCCAGCTCCAACCCCCTGCCATGGGCAGCGACACCTTCCACTAGAGCAGCTTGCTCAAACCTTAGCTGCCTCAAGAGGGTTTAAACTGGCTGCCCGCTACCCGCAGTGATGCTCTGCAGCACTCATCTCTCCCCACAACCTGCTTAATACCTTACAGAAACCCCAGAACGAAGAAGCTCCAGAGGCTGGGGAAGGAATCTGTGTCTGAGCTCAGGTGCAGGGTGCTCCGAGGGGCTTAAAAGGGCTCTGCTTGGAGGGACAAAAGCTTCCCACTAATAAGCATAATAAATGACTTTCATAGCCTCTATGGCTGGAGCCCGATGCAAATTCATCTGAGCACTCCATCGTTATCACTGCGCTCTAATTAGGCTTCCCAACACCCAGAGCGGGGCGGAGCTGATGCAGGGGCCATTCCTTATTCCTTAATGATGTTCTTTCCCCCTTCCCGCTACCAGCCATGAGGGATGCCTGTGCCCAGCCCTAAAGGGCATCTCACTCTGTTCAATGCATCCCTTGATCTTTCCTGTTTCAGGGAAAAGCCTGGGATCAGCGTTGCAGGTGGGAATCATCCTCACCACGCTGCATCTCCTCAACCAGTGGTTTAATCTCTCTGGGAGCTGTAGCCCTCCCAGGCTCTTCTGCAGCTCTCCCAGAACAAAGGAGCCTCTCAAGATGGCAGAAACATGGGAAACCCCAGTTTTCAGGAGACAAAACGCCCAGACTGTGATTCCTTCCCATCAGCATCCCTTCGTGGAAAGGTTTCCTACGATACAGCTGGAATTAAAACCCCACCATCATTCCCCTAACGGTTTAACACCCCGTATCTCCCATGTCAGTGTAGTTCCAGCAGCCAGGGGGGATACTGGTGGGTTCTTCCCAGTCTCACCCTCCCCAGTTGGGATGAATTTAGCACATTGACATCACCTCCTTGTACCTCATGAGAGCCTCACGTGTTTTCTCCCTCCTCAGCACCCGACGCTTCCCAGCTCCAGAAGTAAGTCATAAAACCATAACCGCACCATTGGACAAGGAAACCTTCATTACACAACCCCTGCAGAGCACAGCCAGGACACAGGGGCACCGGCGAGGAGGGATCTGGGGTGCCAAGGGGTGAAGAGACAAAGCAGTGGCCATGCCCCCAGCCCAGCCCATGGGTACCCACTGCCCGCGGAGGTGCTGGTCCTCCCCCAGCACAGGAACACAGCAGTGCTGCGAGGGGGGGGAAGAGGCATAAATGATGCATGTGCAAAGCCTCTCCGTAATTAACTTCACCCGTGATGTGTCTGGGAAAGTTGCACCTCAGCCTCGCCTGATGAGCTGCTAATTAAAGGCTTATTTGGTTACGGGAAGCCCTTTGTGGAAGATGTTTCACACAATCCAGCCGGAATTTTATGACCTCTGGGCTCCGCGGTGAGCAAAGCCGGGATGCGGGTTGTGCAATGCTCATTAGGCGTTAATGCCCTGTGCAGTGTTCCAGCCCTGCCTCTGAAGGAGGCTCCTCATTGTCCTGATCATTGCTCACCCCAAATCCCTCCTGGAAACAGCCCACAAGGGCCACCCGCGGCCAGCTGGGACCAAACTTCACCTGAACAAACACTGGGAAATGTCTTTATTCCTTTAATATTTGTGTTCTCTGGAAGCATTCAAATACAGGTCGGACACAGGGGCTTGGAGCAAGCTGCTCCAGTGGAAGGGGTCCCTGCCCGTGCACGGGTTGGAGCTGGAGGAGCTTTAAGGTCCCTTCCAACACAAACCATTCCCTGCCTCTATGATGAATATTATGTATATGAGTAGTTCTGTACCAAACTGGCCTTCAGGAACCAGAATTACAGGAGCATACAGCGCATCTCACCGAGGTTAAAGCTTCTTCTTACTTCATAACCTTCAGCTTAACCTGGCCTCACACCCTGCGAGCATCCTCAAAGCTGCGCTGGGAAGAAGCAGCCGGAGCATGGTTAACATTTAAATGGGTTGAGCTGTTCTAAGAGATTAGAATAAATTGAGATCTCCGTTCTAAGGTTCTAAGTGCAAAATAAAATGCAACCTGTAAATGGGAGAAAGGAGGGGGCCAGCCTAAGGGCAGGAAAACCCATCCCCTGCTTGCAGCGTGCATGAAGGAGGAACCGAACCATAGAATCCCAGCCTGGTTTGCGTTGGAAGGGAGCTCAAAGCTCCTCCAGCTCCAACCCCTGCCACGGGCAGGGACCCCTTCCACCGGAGCAGCTTGCTCCAAGCCCCTGTGTCCAACCTGCCCTTGAGCACTGCCAGGGATGGGGCAGGCACAGCTTCAAGCATCCCAACGTCTCCACAACGGAGGCAGGGCTGCTGCATCCCTGCTCCCATCCCACATCCCACCCGGCTCCACAGCCCTCGCCGCCTTTCCCGGCGCGGTTTGTGCCTCTCTGGGATTTCATTGAAGTGTGCCAAACAATTCTAATTTATTCCTGTCAGCTACGAGGATAATTTCTCTCCACTCCTGTTTTCCTAAATTGCTACCTTTATTTTTTGCAGTGTGTGTGTAATTACCAAATGTTGCTAGATCCTACCCAAAATCCCTCTCCTCGGAATAGCTGCGATGTCTACTCACTGCTGTCAGGTTTTTTTCTTAATGTTATGATTGATAAAATTAAACTGTGAAGCAAGGCATGAAATCTGGCTGGGAGACACTGCTTCTTCTGGGTTTTCTTTTGGCAACAGGATAAAACAATGCCAGTCAGAGAGGATTTCACTAAATGATTCACTGGCGAAGGGGGAACGGGGGGAAACTTGTGGTTTTTCACTTGAAGAACTTAAGCCATCCCCAGCAACTCCAAGCTGTATTGTTCTATTCAATTACTTATGAGGCCCCAAGTTTCTCCACTTTAATTGCTCGAAGCAGGGAAGCTTTAGTCACAGTGCAATGTACCCAGGCATGTATGGGGTTTAATGAATCATACTAACTCTGCACTCGGAGCAATTAGGTAAATCTAGCTGTTAGTTAGTGAGGCATAAAATAAATTTAATCTCTCTTCTAAAAAATCAATTATAGTGCTGTAATGTATAATTCAATTTGGGTCATGCTACATAAATTTCCTGGGTTTAGTATGTTTTTCAAGCAGTTGTTATTAGATGCTGCAAGCTGCATGTGTGTAAGTGCGGGGAGGGGGGCACGAGGCTGAGGGCACCTCTGCTGCTCATGGGGTGAGATCAGAGGGCCCTTCATGCTCCACAGGGACATCCCCCCAAAAGCAGCTTTGGGGCATCCCACAAAGCACCAGCACAAAGGAAGAGGGAGCGAAGGACAACGGAAACCACATCCCCAGTGGGACCTGGGCAAGGGAGCTGCGGTGCTAAATAATGAACAGAGCAGCAAGGCTTGGTCCTGACAGACCCCAGGGCTGTGGGTCCCAGTGAGGACCAAACCCTGAGCGCAGGAGATCCCCCCCTACAAACACTGAGGTCTCAAAACCTAGAGATCAGAGGCACCATTTCCCCATCTCACCGCAGACAGACCCACAAACACGTGTGCCTCAAGGCCCCTTCACCACAAACTCATCCCACCTCCTTCTGGGTGATGCTGACGACGTGCTGAGGTGCAGCACCAGGGACCCAAAAATCACAGGGTGTCCCCTGAGTGCAGCGGGAACACACAGCACCCATGCAAATGGGTCCCTGGAATGGCACTGGGAACACCCAGAAGTGAGGGTGCAGTAGGTCCCAGAGCCCTGGATGAACACTGGGCAATGGGAGCTGCAACACACCATTGTACCAGACTCTCCCTAAAGCGATGCTGCACCCAGACATTGTGACATCCAGACAAAACCCTTGCAAGGGCACGGCTTTTGCCTTCAGCATTCAAGAGAGCAGCGTGCTGGGACGTGCGGCCCCCAAGGGTGATGGTCCACCCTGCACGGAGATGCTCCAGTGGGAAGCCAGAAGGCACCGCAGCCTTGGCACGGAGAGAGCAAATGAGTCACGGGAATGATGCTGCAACATGGGAAATGATCAGTGCGAGATGAACCCAAGCTCATAATGGCATGGGAGCAGCAGGGCTCTCAAGTGAAACACACAGCAAGAGGCTGTGAGTGCCCTCAGGCATCTCCTGAGCATTGTCATGGCACTGCCATGCTGGGAAGGAGACAAGGGCACATTGCTGTGGTCTTCTGTAGCCAGCAGCATGGATTTGTACTGCTGGGACACACACCATGCTCAGTGCCTACCACGCGTCTCACCAATGGATGCAAACTTGCTCTATTCTCATAGGATCACAGGCTGGTTTGGGTTGAAGGCACCACCCTCACAGGGAAGAGCTTCCCAAGATCTCATCTCAATCTCCCCTCCGTCATTCCCAAGCAGATATAACCCCGGTGGCTCAGCTGGACCAGCCCCAAGGCCACATCCATCCCTCCCACCCCAGCACAATGGAACCGGTGCTCAAGGATCTACCCATACCTGGTAGAGCCACGCTGGAGGAGATGAGGCCTGGGGTGCTGCTGCAGCGTTTGCTGGGCTTTCAGCACATGGGATTAAAGAAGGTTGAGAGCATCCCAACAGCTCTGGTGTAAAGATCAGGGGGCAACAAAAGAGCCTGATTCACTGCTGACTGGAAGCAGAACTCCTGCACCGTGTGGCTCGAGGTGATTGAAACCCAGCCAGTGTCTGGCAAGCAGCTAAAGCAGTGCCCTGAGGTGTCCCTTCCACGGGAAGGACCTGCTCCTGTGCCCCTCCAGCAGAGCCTGAGCAATAAAGGTGGATGGATTGTGCTCATTTATAACCTTCTAACGACCTTTTCCATTTGGAAGGTGCAATAAGGAACAGTCCCAACAGCAGCTGCTGATGGAGGCGATGCACTCGGTGCAGGGGGAGCCAGGACGGGCTCTGGACAGGCAGAGCTGGATGGAACAGAGCAAATAGCCCCTAAGGATGCCTGAAACATGGAAAGCAAGCAGGGAGCCAAGGCGCAGGCTCTTAAGGGTTTCCCCTCTCCCAGGTGCTCCATGGGGACATGGATGCTGCGCTCTGGTGCTGGGCACAGCGATGGTTTTACATCCCGGGAAAGCCAAAGGAGCAAGCTCCTGGCACAGCACCACCACACAACCAGAGAACTGCTTAATCTCCTCATTAAGCTTCACTTCTCAGTGGGTGACTGGGGCTTCACAGGTTAGTAAAGCCTTTCCTCTTTTGATGAGCTTTTCCCCTGCATTCCTTTTGGAGGAGGATTCTAGCCAAAGCTGCCCCCAGCTGCCTGGGCTCTGACAGAACGAACAATTCCAGCCATTTTCATACAAAGATGCTTTTTCCACCCCCACATCTCTTTTTGTGAATAAAACCATGAATACTCATGTTTGTTTCTTCCCATCAAATGCGTTTCCCAACCCTTACCCACTCGAATGACTTCTCAGGCAGCTTCCAGGGCTCTCACTCCTATTTAACATCCTTTATCGACCGGTCAAGTTCTAACCCTGCAACCTGCAACTGCTTTGGGCTCGCTAACAAACACCTGAATGGGAGGCAGGACATGGCACACACGGCCTGCAGTGTCACACACCTTCTGGCTCCATCCATGAGAGAAGTGTGCTTTAAACCCCACCAGCCAAGGGCAGGTTTTATGAGCAGCACAACCTCCCAGCTGCAACCCCCCCATCAAAAGCAGCACTCGCTCTCACAGGGCCATCACAACTCCTTGCCTAGCAGCCTTCCCTCCTAGCCAGCCCTATGGAGTTTATTCCCTGGTTTCTGAGCTCTCCAAAGGCACAGGACGCCCTCCAAGCGATGCTTGGTCCAGCCTCCCTCAGGGCAAGGCTGCGCTCAGACCTCACACGTGCAAACAAGGCACATATCCAGGCTTCCATGCAAGCCAACTGCAGCCAAACGGTGTGAGGGCTGCTCTCCCAAGAGGTGGGAATAAGCCTGTCAAGTGGCACCAGGGAAAAGGGAGAGTTTTCCATGGCCTCCTCTCACTCAAGGATCCTATCTTCAACTGAGCAGTGCCCAAACACCAGTGCATCCATTCACCATCCCCAGCATGGCATCTGTGGGAAACGACTACTGCAGTGCCCTGATTTTGGTACCGTAAAGCTGGTGATTTAAAATTAAAACTCCCAAGCTACAAGGCTTGGCCTTAAATAACACCACTGAGGTCTCCTGGCCATGAGAGGCATTTGAATACTTCAGAAGTTGGGCTTACACAGTTTCACCCCTGTCACCGCAATCAAATCACACCCCAGATGAAATTGCATAGATGTCGGTCGGGTCAAGCCGGCCTGGCCAGGGACTTCACCACGAGACTCCTGTTTTCCTAAGCGGGGTGTCTACTCTGTCTCAGGACACCAAGGAGATGTTATCCTAGGGATGCCACTCGCTCCTAACTCAGCCACCACTCCCAGCCCTACACATCATGGCCAGGGGATGCACAGGCATTAACAGCCCAGCACCAGTCCATCCCCACAGCAACTTAAATCACTGCTGCTGATTGCTCCTGGACCTGAGCCATCGCAGGGGGCTTTGCCTGATCCTACTGGCTCCGTATCCCCACAGCCCAAACAACAGCTCCTGGCATGGCTCGGCAGAGGGAATTTTGCTGTGCTAAGTGCAATAAGTGAAGTAATTCCATGGCTAATAAGTACATTGAGGCCACAGAGGTGCTGCGAGGGCTGGAGCAGCTCTGCTCTGGAGCCAGGCTGAGAGAGCTGGGCTGGGGCAGCCTGGAGAAGAGAAGGCTCCTGAAGGGGAGACCTGAGAGCAGCTCCAGTGCCTAAAGGGGCTGCAGGAAACCTGGAAGAGGGGCTTGGGACAAGGGATGTAGGGACAGGCCAAGGGGAATGGCTTTAACCTGCCCGAGGGGAGACTGAGATGAGCTCTTAGGCAGAAGCTCTTCCCTGTGAGGGTGCTGAGGCGCTGGCACAGGGTGCCCAGAGAAGCTGTGGCTGCCCCATCCCTGGCAGTGCTCAAGGCCAGGTTGGACACAGGGGCTTGGAGCAAGCTGCTCCAGTGGAAGGGGTCCCTGCCCGTGGCAGGGGTTGGAGCTGGAGGAGTTTGGAGGTCCCTTCCAGCCCAAACCAGTCCATGATCCTATGAAATGACAGTAGCCCCACGCTCTTGCTATGCCAAAATTCCCCCCCAAATCAGCTTCTAAAGGAACCCACTCCCTGCACCACTGCTATTGAGCAGAGGGGCTTTGACTGAGGGCAATAACAAAGGATAGATTAGGAGTGAATTAGCTCAAAATCATTGGTAAGCTCTCCAAGTTCCTCAACTCCAGCAGACCTTTCCCATCCTTTGAGGTGACTCCGTTTGAACGAGCCCTGGACGAGTTCCAGGACCACAGGCTATATGTGAGGAATTTTCCATATAAATATCTAACTGACAGGGGTAGGGATGCCTGCAGGAAAGGGGACACACAAACACACACACACACGCTGTGCTGCAGCATTAATAGCACGTCCCGCATCGATACGCTGCTAAACAGCATTTCTTGTCCCGAGCTCCTGTTTTCCCTGACCTTTGTGGGGGGCTGCCAGCTGCTTATGATTTTGACAGATGCAAGCACATTTCTGGGAAGCCAAATCCATTCGGTGGCTAAAGATCAACAGGCTCTGCTCAGGCGTTAGGAAGATTGATTGGCTCAGGAGAATCCCATTTGCAGCCCCAACTGAGAATAGGTTTACCACGGAGAGGCGTTAATGACTTTGATAGCAACGATCTAAATATGTCAACCTGCAGCTCGTGGTGGTATTAAGGCACACTATATTTATACGTAACAGCTATTAACAGAATGCTAGTTAATGTGATTCGGTTTCCAAGTAAATCCTCAGCCCTTCCAAGTGGTGTAATGCAAGACTTTGATTTAATCCCCCCCCCCGGACCCACAGGGCTGTTGCTGTGCCTGGCCATTCCCTGGGATTAGCCGGATTGAGTTCTGCTGACGTTTCACGTGGCACCCTTGGGTCAGGAGCACCCAGGGATTGCACAGAGCGAGGCAGCAACACCGGGAGCTTCCCACCAGCCCCTAAGAGATAGCTCAATGTGGATGGTCACAGCCCCACTGCCTCTTCTAGCAGACGGGGTCACAGGCACACATCCCAACCTAAATGAGGCTGGGGATGACAGCCAGTCCTGGCTGCCCAACAAACACCGTGAGACGTAGGAGAATGCGAAACACCCTCACTCAGGACCACAACCCCACATCTGCATCTGCTACCAGAGATAAACCTGGCTGTGGATACCAGGGATACCTGCCAAAGCAGGTACCCAAGCTGGCAGTAGCATCACTGGTGATGGGAAGCTGCATCTCTGCAGCTGCTGTTCCCTGTCAGGTGTAATTAGAATGGAGCTTTATCCCGGCAGGCTGGACTCCAAGAGCATCTGGATCAGCCTAGAGTAATCCCTACAAAACCCACAGACCAGAGAGGTACAGCAATAGCTACAGGCACCGGTACCACCACCACCTACAGCCCACAGCCCTGAGCCTCCTCCATCCCCAATTCAGGCATCCAAACCGGTTGCATCTATGGGTTATACCCACTTTTACATGCTAAAGCAGGCAAGAGGAAGGAGTCTTGCAACCTGGCCTGCAGCGTGCCCTGAGAAGAGCCCAATGCAGGATCCCAGTTGCCATCACCTCCCTCTTGGCTGTCCCCTTCAGCAAGAGCTAAAAGCAAATGCAGAGCGCAGGTGAAGACATTGCACAGTGAGACATCAGCAACCTGGTGCCACCAGGAAGGCTGATGGAGCAGAGCCACAAAACAAGGAAGAGCATGAAGACCGAGTACACATGGAGCTGGCAAAAGGCTCTGCTGAGGCCTAAGTGCTGGTTCCCCAAAGACACTGGATCACCCTGCATCTTAGTGATGGTTTGGGCAGCCCTGTGGCACCAAACCCCATCACAGCCCATCGGGACACAGGAAAGATTAAAGCCTTGGGAAGGGCTGGAGGGGCTGCCTAGGAACAAAGTGAACAGTGCTTTCTTTCCACAAGCTGCCCTCACCTTCTCCTTGAGCTGGTTGGGAACTGATGGAAACCGGGATTTGCTCCCGAAGCCCTTGGAGCGGTGCTCCTTTGTCCTGAGCCTGGTGATGGATAGTGCTGGTTTTTTACACCGCACCAATGACAGATACCCTGGCACTGCAGGAAACCCATTTGCCAGATCAGGATCACTTGTTCTGCTGAAGTCTCTATTAGCAAACAGCTGAATCTGGGCAGGAGGGTGGAGGATGAGGAACGGGGCTGCCAGCTCCTCCGCATGGATTCAGATACCAAACTTATGTCTTCTTGCAGGACAGACCCTGCAGCTCCCCGACCTGCTGGAGATCATACACCAGCATGTCTCTGCTTCTGGTAAGCATCAGCTAAATGAAAACCTGATCTTAGTACAGAGGAGCCCAGAAGGCGCTGAGGCACTTTAACAACCAGAAGTATTGGGGCAGCTCCAGCACTGCTCCTTGCAGCCAAAAACCTCTTTTTCCTCTTTAGAAAGAGGCAGGGATGCGAGTCCAAGGCCGCATGTGAGGTGCAGCACTGCACAGCCTCCTGCTCCTGCTCCAGCAGCACCACGGGATGGCTCAAGGGAGCCCAGGGCTGCAACAGGAGAGGGATGGAAGCCAGGGCCTCAACCCATGGGGCGAAGGGCAGCAGGCTCTGACAGCTCTGCAATGGGCAGCACAGGAATACTTCTCCTTAGCTGACACATTGAAGGGAAGATCTGTTCTGCTGCTGGAGACGGGGCCAACCCCTTGGCTGACACCCAGCGCCGGTCCAGTGAGTGCCAATAAGTGCACATTTTGGCTCATTCCTCCCTGTTTTCACCCAAAGCAGTGCCAAGCCACACCTCTGAGACAGGAACCTCAGAGCCTTTGCAGGCTGGGGGGGGGTCACAGTGATGCCGGGTCAGGTCAGGGATATTTGTCATCACTACCACCACGCACAGGGATGCTGACAGCGGGGTTTGTGCGTGGGGCTCTTCCAAATAGAGCTGTAACATTGGAGGAGCCCAATTACCCTTCTCCTGCCACCACTGAGAGCACAAACCAGACCAAAAGCCACCTGGATGGCTGCTCAGGGTAATTAATCCCTCCAGGGTAATTACTGACACAGGATCCTCATGGGAAACCCTCATGGGAGGGATACAGATGCGCTGCCCATGAGAAGGGGAGCATCCTGCTCCAGCCCTGCACAGAGGGATGGCAGAGCAGCATCCGATCCCTCTGGGAAAGAGGCCCCTTTATTCTCCTTTCCCAAGAGTGTTCTCCAGCATTTTCCCATTGTCCTTCTCCCCTGGTTCTTGGGGTTCCCTCGCTGGTCCCCACCACAGCACAGGGCTGAGACCAGGCTTAAAGCATCACGCGCAGGTCCCCCCATCTCCCTGCTATCCCGCCCATCCCTGCAGCACATCCCAGCCTCCAACACATTCCAGCTGGAAGCCCGAGCCATAAATCTTGCGGGGGTCTGCCGTGACCCCAGTGTGTGTCTGCTTCCTCCTACCACTGACACGACTACCGCTGCACACAACAGCCGCCGCACACTGACAAGCCGCAGGAGGGGAGAAACATCTGGCTCTGCTCAATGCTCCAGCACAGAGATGGATATCCATAACATGCAATTCCCATTCCAGCTGTGCTTTAACACTTCACGTGCTCGGTGCCTCCCGGCCACACAGCCCTCCAGAAAACACAGGAATAAAGGGTTTTAATGGCAGCACAGCCCCGAAACTGCAGCCTGAGAGCAGCGTGCGGCACAGGGGTGAGGAGCGTAACCCTGCTCTCCCCATGGCTTTGTGCCTGTGGTCTGATCAATTTTCCATAGCTCAGGATGGGCCATCCATGGGTTCAATGCAATGTACCCAAGGCAGAGGGTTCACTAGGAAACCCCCATCACTGCTGCAGAGGAGAAGCCCCCCTCCATGGGTTTGCTTGGCTCTGCCCTTCCCAAGCTTTTCTCCACAGAGCTTTACACCCAGGGAAAATGAGCTCCAGAAAGCTGACATCTGGGGTGCATCCCTGGGATTAAAAAGGAAGAAAGGAGGCACGAGGAGGGAGCAGGCTGGAGGATGGCTCCCCAGGGAGCTTTCCAAAGGGAAAACACCCTACGCCTCCGTAAATTAACTCAGCACCCTGCTCCCTTCCTGGATTTTCCATCATCCCAGCAAAGCCATTACCCACTCACCATGGCCTTTGAGGTCTGCACCCACCTCCTGTGGTTCAGTAGGGAATTAAAGCACTCCTTGAAAACTGCAAAATCCCCCCAAATCCCAAAGCAAAGCCCTCAGCAGGAGCCGCGAGGCCTCTCCGCTTTAAGGGAGGTGATGGGGATGCTCTTTGGGATGCACATCAGGAGTCAATCTGCAAAGGCCGTAAAGCTTCACGTGTGTGGAAACAAGATCAAAGGCAGGAGCGTGTTTTGAAAGCCAAGGTTTTCATTTGGAGTTGGGAACGATATCCCTGCTCCCACGCAAGCCACCTGAAACCACTGAGGTCCCAGCCATGCCCCACCGAGCCCATGCACCCACATCCTGCCCTGAAATAAGCCCCAAGAGCTCACACTGGATCCTAGACCCAAAGGAAATCACACAAGAACATGTATCCCGTCTACCCACATGTATCCCGAGCTTCCCAGCCCCGAGTTACCCTGGCTGCGCCTCTCACCCTGGCATCAGGGCTGGCAGCAGCAGTAACTCCTTCCCACATCCCGAACCACGGGCTGCAAGCTGATGGGGTGGATTCCCAACCCCCATGTTTTCCTAATTGTCTCTGCTCTGTTTTCTAACCGGAGATGTCTTCACACAAATAATTATAGCCAAGTAACTGATTAATCATTCAAATGAAATTAAAATTAAGTGATTTAATACACTGAGATAAGGCACATGTGCAAGAGAAGAGTGATACTTATCTAAAATTGTCACTCAGAATGGATGAGCCTCAATTATTGGTGCGGGGAGAAAACAGAGGTATAAAGTTCAGAATCCAAATGATTGTGTAAACTGTTGACACATTCTGAACACTGTTATTTAAACGCCATTAAACAGATATTTAAATGAGAATGAGTAATTGCATCAATAATTCATTTGCAGCTTGAAAGGGAACTTTCACGCACTGTTAGATGTAGGAACAACACACTTTGGCTTGGAGGCTCTTTAATATTGTGGTGGAGGAAGAGTCTCTCAAATGCTTTTGGGGCACAAGGACTTGTGTCACCTCTCATATGTCCCCCAGCAAAACCAGGGGGGTCACAGCGCCAGAGCTGTCACCTCAATAGGGTTATATGGAGGTAGTTAGGATCATGGAATGGTTTGGGTTGAAGGGACCTTAAAGCTCATCCGTTTCCACCCACTGGAGCAGGTTGCTGGTGCAAGCCCCATCGACAAATTACGTCTTAATTTGGATCTTCTGGACGAGGCAGACCCTCAGAGAAAGGCAGCCACCAGTGTTTCTGGTGTATTACGTTACAGGCTGAGGAAGTACAACATAGCGAGCGCTGGGTCTTTAAAGAGCATGTGTGCTCATGGGGGTAATGCGGCAAGAGGTAACCCAACGCGATGCAACACGGCACCAGGCATCCGAGAGCTGTGCCAGGGAAAATAAAGATAGCAAGTGCATGACTTGGGTTGCTCCCCGGGAGCAGGAGCAGCCTTTGGTAATAAAGACAAACCCAACTGCACAACTGTTGTGGTGGTGGGGACCTTCCCACGTGGCTCGTAACAGGAGAGCAGGAAAGATGCTGCGGGCTTATCCCATCAGCTCCCACCATCGAGGGCCACAGGGAAGGGGTGCCCCAGCCACGAGCCCTACCAGGGACCCCTCCAAAGCGCTGGTGAACAGCGTCTTCACACCAGGTCCCAGTGGGTGAGGGTGTTCTCCCCTGTTTATTTGCTGCTGCACCTCATCACTTCCCAGACAGCACCAGCCTGAATATGTTCCACATCCGATTTAAATGGGAAGGACAAGGTCTTGCCCAGCTTATGGAATCACAGAAGGGTTTGGGTTTGAAGGGACATTAAAGCTCATCCAGTTCTAACCCCTGCCACAGGCAGGGACACCTTCCACTAGAGCAGCTTGCTCCAAGCCCCTGCGTCCAACCTGGCCTTGGACCATCCTGGTGGAGGGAATAGAGATCCCTCTAAGAAGCCAAGAGTGCAGGCAGCAGGGCGAGCTCCCTGTCTGTACAGCCAGCAAACACAACTCACCCTCGACTGGAGCATCGCCTCGTGGTGACTGCTGTCCAGGGGCAGGGGAGGCAGCTCCTGTTCCTATGGAATGATTGGGAAAGCATCTTCTGCTCTTCCCAACCACACACCTCTCTTGAGCAACGGCTCCTCAGGTATGAAGACCCACAGGTCTCAACGCACCGGGCCACCTCTGCAGCCCTGATGCGGCCCCAGCTGCTCAACGGGAAGGCAAGGAATGGGAATTGTTCCATTTCTGTGGGCTGCCCGGATGTCTCTAAGGAAAAGCCACCCCTGAAGCCTAGCAGGGCTGAGGCACACAGGACGCGAGCCCCTCTGCCCCACACCTCATCCGCAGACACTCATTTGAGCCACGGGAAGATGCTCAAGACCTTCTATTGGGGCGGGTTTGGAGGTGGAGGGACACTGGGGGGATCTCGGCCCTCTCTGCCCAGCACAGCAGCTCCCAGAGCAGCAGCCCCGTGCCCTCGCTGCTCGGCAGCACAAGGTGGATCTATTACTTAGCACTGCTGTGTTAAAAATATGATTGTCAGCCTCTGTAATTTTCCAGTGACAGCTCGAAAAGAAACAGCTGAGGCACAGAGCTCCAGCTCCACATGCCATCTATTTCTACTGTCAGCTCCAGAGAGATCTTAATTATAATGGCTTTTGGTGCTCATTCCTTCCTAATGCTGTAACAGGGAGATGATTGCAGCCATAAATGAGCGATCAGCCTATTCCCTGCTGGGTAGTAAAACCGGTTGTCAGGCTGGGGAGGGACGGCACGCAAGAAACTGCTCCCCAGCTACAGCTCACGTTGCTCACTCCAGATAAAATTGAATTTGGCTTACTCATAGCTGCGAGTTACAGGGCACAAGGTGGTAATTGCCCCAGGAATGGAGAGGGAGCAAGAGGTTTAATTGGCTGCAGAGCCTGGAAACAGCAAGGATCAATTCTGCGCTGGCTGTAAATAGGGATGAGGAGGCTCTGGCTTCACAGGCGCTGGCTCCGGGTTGCTGCTTCCTCATTCCCCCTGTCCTCGGGGCTCAGGAGCAGAGGCTCAGCAGCTCAAGCTTACTTGCTTTGCCCAAATGAAGACAAATCACAGCCAGGGCAAAGATTTCCAATGGATGTCAAAGTCTGGGATCCTTCTGCCAGCCTGCAAACGAGGCAGCAGCCGAGGAGCAAAACCCAGGGGACACATGGGACGTGTCCCCTCGCTTGTGGGGTGAGGAACGGTCCCATCTGCACACCCCAGCACCGGAAAAAGCAGGGAAAACCCCACTAAACACCATTCCCAAGTATATTAACTGTCCTCAGAAATAAACCACACTTTAAAAAGACATTTAAAGAGAGCTATAGCTATTCGCTGGCCCCGATTGAAAGTCCATCTGTGGCATTTCCTATGCAGCACCAGCTCAGGTTAGAATTGGTGGAAATAAAGCACACAACGCCCCCCAAACTGACCTGAATCCCCTGCTTGCATCCTGCTCTGGAAGCACCTCACCAAGGCACACAGCTGGGGCTGCCACTTGGCCAGCCATACCCTGCCAGGTCCTAACTCCGTCCACTTTGCAAACTAAAAGCGATTTACTCCATACAGAAAGCTCCTAAGTGCATGTTAATGTGGCAATTAGGCCTGATGATAAAGCATCCTCCATCCTCAGCCTCCCCAGGAAAGCCAGGCACCATTTTAGCCATAGTACCTGGAGATGAATCAGCTTGGAGGAGTGGGGAGCCACGTTGGATGGGGCTTGGAGCAAGCTGCTCTAGGGGAAGGTGGCCCTGCCTGTGGCTGGGGGGTGGTACCGGATGAGCTTTAAGGTCCCTTCAACACAGACCATTCCATGGTTCTATGCCATCCCCTCAGCAGTTGGCTGCATCCCCTCAGCCAGGAGGAAAGGGGCTCAGGTGCTCATCCCTGCATCGCTCAGGTGCCCCTATGAGGGATGGGGAGATGGTGCCGGGCTCTTTGCTCGCTGCCAAAGCCGGTCACAGCTGACTGAAGCAATTTTACAGCTGAAAGGAAAGCTGTGAAGACCTCTCACGGGTCACGGCCAGCAGAGCAAGCTGGCCACGCTGCTGCTATTTATGCTTCAGGGCTGCCACAGATTTATATCTCTGTCGTTACACATTGTTTGAGAAAGGAGGAAGGAGAAAGCACTTGTCCCCTTGTGAAGTTCCAAAGTCAGGAGATGCTGACTCCAGCACTGACAGTCCCCGAGCTGCTCCTGCAGATTTAGACCCAACCCCAGCCAACCAAAGAGGAGATTTACTTCTCTGCTCGCTGTGCTATTTAAAGTACGATGGAGTACAAAGACACTGCATTAAGCACAGAAGAGTTATGCTCATGCACAGCACCCACCCGATAGCAATAAAGTGGGTGCAAGTGCTCCTGCGCCTGACCCCGTGTTCCCCAGTGACTGTGATTCCTATAGGAAATCTCTTCATGGGACAGCGCTTTCCAAGGTGCCCGGCCCTGGGCAGTCACGCAGGGATGAGCAGGGATGCAGCAGGCAAGGACAGAGCAAGGAGCAATATAGTCCCCTAAAGGCTTTTAACACCCCTGCTCATCTGCAATCCTGCTCATCTGCCCCCATGCAGGTTTTGCCCAGCACAAGGGAAAGCAAATACAGTGTTTTCCAGTCATCCACTGCCATGTTTCTGACAGCCCTTTGGGATGTGCCCAGCGATGGCTGGGGCTTTGCTGCACCAAAAGAGCATTCGAATCCCTTGTGTTTCTGTTTCACTGCTCCTACAGTACTTCATGGCTCATCATGGGTTTCCTCATCTGCTCACAAGGTATAAAACCGGCCTGCCACTGTACTTGGCTTCCCCTCAGGGTCAGTAAATCAAGGTATTTAATTAAACGCAGCAATTTAACAGCTCTCAGCCCAATTCACACGAACCTCACGCATCATTTGAGCGGGATTTTCATAGCATTCACTTGGAAAAAGCACAGAGACAACTTCAGCAGGAGGAAATCCATTCTTCTGGCAAAGCACAAAGCCCCTCTCGCTCCATTGCGAGCGCGTCACTGCCTCTCCATCACCTGCCTGGGGGTTATCCGATACATCCCAGGAAAGCATGGATCCGGAGAAGGCAGCGGCAGGCTCGGTGCAGGCAGGGAACAAAGCACCAGTGTAACACCATCAGCAAACACAGCACCTCCCATCACATTCCCAGCAGCAGGAACACCCCCACATCACTGCATTGCCCTCCGCAAGGATAAAGATGTTCTGTGTCACAACATGGAAACCTTTGGACAAGCCAAGGTTGGTACCAAAACCTGGGTTTTCCTCTCCTTTCGACCAACAGCAGTGCCTGGCAGCACAGCCAACATAGACTCCATCACAGACTGGCTTGGGTTGCGAGGGACCTTAAATCTCCTCCAGTTCCAATCCCCACCATTAAAAAGACAAATAAAAGCTTGGAATTTGCTTTAAAATCCAGCTTGGATCTTTAGGAAGAGTAAAAAAAAAAACATTAAAAAAAAGTTTGGGTGTTTTCTTTAGGCTTTCCATATTCCTTATGCTTTTCCTCAGTGAGGACCGGTCTTCCCTGCTCATCCCCAGCACCGCACTGTGCCACAGCCCAGCTCAGCCCCTTTAACACGCACAGGATCCCTCTCTGAAGCAGAGATGTGAGCAGCGACACAAACACAACACATGCAAGCACTTAGGAGTCAATTAATAGCGACGGAAGGCCCCTTGTTGAAGGCAGCAGAAGGAACGATGTTACATTTCCGGAACCATGGCTGAAATTTGCCATTGTGTGTCATCAGGAATCATTTAAAAGGGTTTTGATCTAAGTGCTCTGTCAGGGCTCTAATGAATTAACAGATGACAGATTGCCGTAATGAGAGCCGTGGCTTTCGAGACAAGGCGACATTGTTTTCCTGCTGTACCGCTCACATCAGTTGGGGTGTTTAAAAATAATGGTGGCAGAAGATTAATACCTTACAAGTGCTGAGACATTCCTCACACGCAGCAGAGCTGAGCCTGGCTTTGGGGTGGGATTTAGGGACGTGGAGGGGAGCAGGGACAACACCATAGGCCCCAAGAGCATCATTACATCCCGAACGCTGAGACGTGGGGTGTGGATCACAGAGTCATGGAATGGTTTGGGTTGTAAAGGACCTTAAAGCTTCTCCAGTTCCAACCCCTGCCACGGGCAGGGACCCCTTCCACTGGAGCAGCTTGCTCCAAGCCCCTGTGTCCAACCTGGCCTTGAGCACTGCCAGGGATGGGGCAGCCACAGCTTCTCTGGGCACCCTGTGCCAGCGCCTCAGCACCCTCCCAGGGAAGAGCTTCTGCCTAAGAGCTCATCTCAGTCTCCCCTCGGGCAGGTTAAAGCCATTCCCCTTGGCCTGTCCCTGCAGACCCTTGCCCAAAGCCCCTCTCCAGGTTTCCTTAGGGAAAACATCATTCCTACCCAGCAGATCCTTAGGGACCAGCCCCCACGTCCCTGCCTTGGGCACGCAGGCAGTGGTGCCCGGTTCCAGCACAGACCCCAGCCCGGAGGGCCGGCTGCTGGCTCCTGGGATAAAAATAAGGGAGAAGCCAATGCCCGGAGCAGGCTCGCCCCCGGTTTGAGCCACATTCCCTGCGCCCATTAGCTCGGGTGCCGGATCACATTCTTCTGCTGTGCAGAGGGACCACAAAGGCATATCCCATCCAATGTTAAGTAAACAAACGTTTGAAAACTGCCTGCTATTGATTCCATACGGCCATCTGGATTGAAGGAAAAGGCTCCCTCCCTCTTCCCCCCTCCCTGTGAAACCATCCCAAGGTTAGGGACTGGCAGCAGCTCAGCATGGCTGAAAACCACCTAGTTTCCTCCGCGGTTAACAACACAGGAAAACGTCGAACTCGGAGATAAATGTTGGAGGCTTCTTTGGCTCCCATCTGGTAGCCAGCCTGTGCTGTGAAAACCCAGGATATACATATGCAAATATTCGCAGCCTGCTTCCAAGATCTAAAGCATTTTTATGATGTAACCACAAAAAGAGGTTATTTAATGTTGACAATATGTAGCCGAGCAAAGCACCAGAACGCTGCATATGGTAATGGGGCTGAGGAAAATGAAGCCGCGGTGCCCTCGCACAGTAATGAAAAGCAGATTTCACCTTGAAGACTGTTTGAGCTGTTTAGCTTGTAATGACTTAGGGGGGAAAGAGAAATAAAACACACCCAAAGAAACGCTGGTGTGAAAATACAGCTCACCACAGAGCCGCAGGAGCCCGGTGTGCACGGCAGCATCACCAGCAGCTTCAGCACGCCCTGCGCTTGGGATGTGCTGGGTCCCACTGGGCACATGCAGCCGGGCATGGATGGACCCTACTGGTGATGCTGATGCCAACAGAGACTTGCCTGCCTCTGCTGCAGCCTCACATGTGGCTCCCAGCATCATGCGCAGCCACAGGGACAATGTGCCCCTCTGCCTTTTAAGCCCAGTATGGATGGGGCTTTGGGCAACCTGGTCTGGTGGAAGGTGTTCCTGCTCATGGTAGGGGGCTGGAACTGGATGAGCTTTAAGGTCCCCTTCAAACCAAACCAGTCCATGAATCTATGGCAAGAGCAGCCAGGCAATTCTGGATGAAGCATGCAGGAAGGATGGCACTCCACAGAGCCCAAGGGCAGGAGGCACCCATGGTGGGTACCACTCCTTCACAGCAGTGCAGAGCCAGAATGAGCTGTGCATCCACCTTCTCCATCACCTCCCAGAGCTTGGGTACCAACCCATGGGGGGCTCAACCTCTCCTCTTTGGGCACACACCACCCAGACACTGGCGTCCTGAGCGCCGAGGGCACCAGCAATGCTATGTCCCCATCTCCAGCCAGTCAAGCGGTAGGGATAAGTGGGGCAGCATCATACCACCTGCACAAAATGCATCACCCCCATATCATCTGAGCCATGGAGAAGATGCTCAGAGTCAGCCCCGCACCCCCAGTGCTGCTTTTATGTAGCAAAGACTTATTGCTACTGCAAAAATTAATTACGGCCTCCTTCTGTAACGAGCACCTCTGTATATTACACGAGCGCTTTGCCTGTCATCAACAGCCCCAGAGAAAGATGTTTGAATTAACAAAATATTACTGTGATCTTCTCCCTGACAGGATGGAAGCAATAATATTTAGTGAGTAACCGCGTTTGCTTTAATAATTTAGTAGACTGCAAAAACCTTGATCATCCGCCTGACTCCGAGAACAAAATAGTGGAGCTTTGTGCATCCTAAGCCGAGATAAAAACGCAGGCAGAAGAAAGAGGTTGAAAATCGTGGGTTTAAAAGCTAATTAGAACCACCGCCGCGTGGAAGAGGCCAAAATCCTGCCCCTGGAAGCGGGCAAAGCCGCAGGTTTCCCTATCTCCCCGTTTGATCCTGGGGGACCGAGCAGAGGGATGCTGGCGCGCTGGATCCCTGGCCTGGCTGCACCCCAAGGGGCACCTTCCACTGGAGCAGCTTGCTCCAAGCCCCTGCGTCCAACCTGGCCTTGAGCACTGCCAGGGATGGGGCAGCCACAGCTTCTCTGGGCACCCTGTACCAGCGCCTCAGCACCCTCCCAGGGAAGAGCTTCTGCCTAAGAGCTCAGCTCAGTCTCCCCTCTGGCAGGTTAAAGCCATTCCCCTTGGCCTGTCCCTACAGGCCCTTGCCCAAAGCCCCTCTCCAGGTTTCTTCTAGGCCCTTTCCATCCCCTGGGGCAAGTCTTGGGCTGTGTGTAGAAGGTGCTGAGGAGCATCTCCAGTGCTGAAGAACCCATGGCCAGAGCTGGCCCAGTTGCATCAGCCCAGAACAGTGGGAGGGGAGGGATGCGGATGCACACCCATGAGCACCCATCACACTCAAATCCCACCTTTCCCAGCTCACAAGCAGCTGACGCAGCAGCTCAGGGCAGGAGGGACCTGAGGAGGACTCTGTGCTCTGCTTGGCACCAGGCTGGAGTCAGGCAGGAGGCTGCGGATCCCAGCACCCAAGGACCAAGGGCAGACAGGCTTGGCTGTTGCTGCTGCTGTTGTCATTAAGAGCCTCTCCTGGGAGCCCCCTGTCACTGAGGCAAATAATTTAACACGATGCATTTTTGAGCATCACTGTTGGAAGCTATGGATATTCCCAGCACAGGGCTTGGCAGCCTCCATCACGGAGCAGGAGCTGTCAGGGAGCCTTGGAGGGAAGCTTGGAAGAAACCAGAGAGCAAAGAATCCTCAGCTTCTGCGACGGGGCCAGAGCTATTAAAAGAGCACTTAGGTCCCTTAACATAAAAATGCATCAAAGAGAGAAATCAGATGAGAACAGATTCATTTGCCTTGGAGATATCCAGGCTCTGATCCCATGCCTTCCTCCTCGGCAGAGCCTCAGCACTGACTGAAACGCCTTCAGGCAGCAGAGCTGTTGTGTCTCAGGCTGTATTTGCAGAGGGCATTTTAAGGAGCAGCCTCTCCAAAGGGCTCCCTGCCCTCATCAGCATCCAGAGCAGAGAGCCCCCAATAGCCACAATGGAAACGAGATCCCTTGGTAGATAAACACACTATCAATGACAAAAAAGAGGAACCAGGGCTACATCAATGCTCAGAGCATCAAAGGCCTCGAGATCAGGCTTCAGACCTGCTAACAGTGCCATCCCCTGCCAGCCTGGGTGAGGGCCAGCGCTGCTGGGATGGAAGGGATCATCTGCAGGCTGTCACCATCTCCAGGCTGCAGGAGATGGAGGGGCCCCACGTTTGCTCCATGATGTCTCAAGGACTCATCCGCATGCAAAGACCTGGGTGGAAGGTGTCCTTGCCCATGGCAGGGCTTGGAACTGGATGTGCTTTAAGGTCCCTTCCAATCCAAACCGTGATTCTATGAGTTAAAGGTAAAGCACCCACCAAGAGCCCCATGGATGAGGTCAGATGAGGGCACTAAGGACCCTGGACCCCCCTCCAGAGCCAGCCCAGCCACTGCCCGAGCCAGCCTTGCCTCAACACACCGGGAAACCTCGGAAACTCTGATACTTGAGCAGGTTCTCCTGCAGAATGAGACCCCCCCATGAGCCATGCCCTGCCCTGCCTGCCTCCAACCTGCGGTAACGCTCCCTCAGCCCCACACCCCCCCTCCCCTCCAAACCCACCTCTGCCGAGCCCCCATCCCAACAGCCAGCGGCTGACGGGGCATCAACACACTGCAGCATCTGGGGCTGACGGGGCATCAACACACTGCAGCATCTGGGAGCCATCGCGGCCCTGGTGCTGAGCGGCGAGGCAGCAGGAGGTGTGATGGGAGCCAGATGTTCACCTCTGCCCATGCAGCCTAAGTGCAGGGGATTACAATAAGGAGACAAGTAAAGAGGAAGGCCTGCGAGGACACGTGGAGCCCCTGGAGGCCTTTAAAAGTGGTTTTAAAGCCCCATTTCCCCCCGATTCCGAGGGGATTTTATGGGGTAGCGCCAGCAGAGCGCTGCCTGTGTGTTGTGAGGCCAGGCAATGCCAAGCCAGGCTTCCAGCAGGAGTAAACCCTGATGTGGGTAACATTTGCTCTCATCCCAGCTCCTGGTGCACTAACTATGGGTGGGCAGCAGCCAGCAACAGCCACGGTGGTGAATGGGATGAGATGGATGCGGTTCTGGGCAAGCTGAGCTAGTTGAAGATGTCCCTGCTTATTGCAAGAGGTTGGACTGGATGAGCTTTGAAGGTTTCTTCCAACCCAAAGCATCCCATGATTCTATGACACTTGTAAAGCAGTGGGAGATAAGCAAGCAGGGAGCCTCTCCCCAGCTTTTGCATGAGATGGGTGCTCAGAGTGGTCAAAGGGCTCAGTCACTGGGGCAGGGGCATTCCCAAAGCTCACCAGGACACGAATGCTCGCATCCCTGCCACCACGCAGCGCTCCAGCAGCTCTCACACCATCAATGGCTTCGCACAGCCCTGGCCTGGCTCCATCAGAGCCCTTTGCACCTCTCCTGCGCCACTGAGACCCAATGCAACGGGTTCAAATAGAACTAAAATTAAGCTTGGATTTAACTGGGATGAACATCATGGGAGAGCAGGAAGCCCCAGAGCAGCCCATTGGTCAGGGATCACCAGCAGCCACATCACCACAGGCAGGAGCTGGGTGTGAGGTGTAACAGAAGGGCCAGGCTCACTGCAGGCACCCTTCCACCCCACGGCAGGACCAGCACAAGCACCCAGGCAATGCCTGGGCAGAGGTTCTCAGAGGGACAGCTTCCAGCCCAAACCAGCCTCTGTTTCTATGATTTCCTCTCTGCGTGGACAAATCCCTTTAAGGAATGAACGGGATTCTGCTTACAGCTGGAACCTTCCCACGCCTTACCCAAGAGCTCATTTCAAGCAGAACACAGCATCACCCGGGATGCAGCTTTCCTGCAGCTACACAAACCCCAAGGATAAACCAAAACACTTCTCAGAAGCCACCACTGCTGCACAAGGGGGATGCTCTGCTGCCATAGAGACATTCATGCAGGGACAGCCTCCTTGACCTGAGGCTCCTAAACCAGCAGAGCAGCAGTTTGGGGTTGCCTCTGCCCCAGGAAGCTGCTCAATGCAGGCAAATTAAAGACCCACATTCCCACTGCTCCCCTGGTCCAACCCCAGCAGCTCATTAGAAGTTACCACCATGCTCAGGAGCAGCTCCCCTTTTTGGAGGGAGCTGATGTAGGCGGGCACAGTCTGCTCAGCACTCTTAGCCCCACATGGACACCCAGCACCCGGAGCCCACAGAACACCCAGGAACGAGCCTTACCAGGGAGAAAAGCAGCAAAGCCCGCAGGACCCAGCGCTCCGGGGGCGCTGCTCCATCAAACCCGCAGCGATGCTCTGGGGTTGCCACGAGGCTCCATCCTGCCCCCACTCACTAAAGAGAGACCCGGCCGTTTAATGAAGATAAATACAGCACCGAGGCGCGGGGGGGCGGTTCCAGCCTCGGAGCTAACCCCACTGACCTGCGTGCTCGCTTGCTTCATTGATTAATTGATCACTGATTGATCATTCATTGATTGATGATGGCCGCCGGCCGCCCTCCCGCCCGCCCCGCGACCTTGTGGGATCAAAGCAGGGACGCACCAGTAGGAGGCGCCCGAGAGCTCGGGGCCGAGCCGAGCCGAGCCGAGCCGAGCCGAGCCGAACCTGCTCGGTCAGCTCATTCCTAGGATCCCAGCCTGGTTTGTGTTGGAACGGACCTCAAAGCCCATCCAGCCCCAGAGCCTGCCACGGGCAGGGACCCCTTCCACTGGAGCAGCTTGCTCCAAGCCCCTGTGTCCAACCTGCCCTTGAACACTGCCAGGGATGGGGCAGCCACAGCTTCTCTGGGCACCCTGTGCCAGCGCCTCAGCACCCTCCCAGGGAAGAGCTTCTGCCTAAGAGCTCAGCTCAGTCTCCCCTCGGGCAGGTTAAAGCCATTCCCCTTGGCCTGTCCCTACATCCCTTGTCCCAAGCCCCTCTCCAGCTTTCCTGCAGCCCCTTCAGGCACTGGAGCTGCTCTCAGGTCTCCCCTTCAGGAGCCTTCTCTTGTCCAGACTGCCCCAGCCCAGCTCTCTCAGCCTGGCTCCAGAGCAGAGCTGCTCCAGCCCTCGCAGCATCTCCATGGCCTCCTCTGTAGTCACTCCAACAGCTCCACGTCCCTCTTGTGCTGGGAGCCGCAGAGCTGGACACTGGGATGTGATTTCCTCATTGGACACAGTTTTTCCATGGTTGGCACCCAAGCACCCAGTAACCTCCTGGGCAAAGGGGGTTCAGGCACGAGCATCCCTTAGTGCCGAGAGCTCCCCGCAGCACGGCCCATTGTGTGCCTGATGCTCGTTTATTTTTAATGCTTAATGAGATAAAAGGTTGGGATTGCTTTTAAGCCTAAAATTGCCTTGGCCCTTTTTATCTTTAAAAAACACAAGCAGTTTTGGAGGGTATTTATTTGGGGTTTTTTAAAGTTTGCTATAATGATTCCTGGGAGCCATTATGCTGGAAACACGGCGCTTTCAAAGGCGTTTGGGATGCATTAAATGTTTCATTCCTCAGTCTCCATTTCTTCGCGACGCTTTTTTGATCTCCATTCGGATTGATTAAAGACACTGACTGCTCAATTTTGATTAAATCCTAAATCACAACTGCCTTACGAAACAACTGCGAAAGCTGACATTTATGAAGTTCAGTGAACCAGTTGTAAGAACAGGAGTGCGAGATGGAAAGAAATAATCAAGGCCCTTTCCAAACAAACACGGGTTGACAGCAAACAGATGGTTCCAGGCTCTCACTTGTAAACTGGAAAAATTAAGATTTGGCAGGTTCTGGGAATCAAAAAAAAAATGGTTACAAAACATCTTAAAGTTTTCCCCTTCATATCCTGGTGTTGCTCCGGGCATGGGTTCAATGTTTTCATAGGCTACTGCACGGAAAAGGTTCTGGATACATGAAAGCAGCTGGCATAAAAGGGCTTCGAAAGACTAGTTAAGATTTATAGCAAGGGAGGTTGCCAGCATCCCAAAGATGCAGTGTTTAAACCCCAGCTCCTCAGCCCACCAATAAATCACTGCAACTCCGCAGTGGGGCTTGAGTTGCATCTCCGAAGGTGCAGGGAGAGTGGGGTTTTCCGTGTGTGTTGTTGAGGTACCCTTGGTAATGCCACACTAATGCCTTAGGGCAAAGCACAGATGGGTGGAATCAAAGCTCTCCCTCACGCAGGTTCCCCCACACAAGGGGATCCCAGCCAGGGACCTGCTCCTTGCAGACAAACATTTCCTCCTCCTCTGAGCTGCCAGGGAAAAGAAGACTGGGAGAAACATGGGCAGGATGCTCCGGATCCTGCAGGGGTGAGCACAGGGGAATGGTGATGCCAAGACCCTTTGGCATGACCTAAACCTGTCTGGACTTTGGATGTTGCAATACCAGCGTGTGCTGGTGCTTATGGGGATGCAGCACTTATAGATAGATCCCCTGCATCTGCAGCAGCCCTTGGGTGGTTGTCCTGGGTGCTCCTCACCCATGAGCCCAGGAGCACCCTATTGCTGCCATCACACCTGATGGGTGCTGTTGCTAAAGCCAAGGCAGGGTGAGGGTGCTGAGAAGAGCAGCCCTGGCTCCCAACCTCCCTGTGGCCAAAGCCATATCCCAGCGTGTCCATCCCCACGGCAGGCGGGCAGCAGCCAGCTCTCCAGGGTTCACAACCGACCCGCTCCGTGCTCTCCAGAGAGTCAATGGGGCCTTGTCTGCAACCTGAATTACTGGCCTGCAAACAATCATTTCGGAGGCAGCATCCAAGCCCAGTTCCTCCCCTGCTCTCCCTCCCCCTGGCCCTGGAACAGCCACTGAAACCATTTGCAAACTGTTTGCAATGGCTCTGGGCGCAAACAGGAGGTGCAGGGATCTGCTCCCCCCTCCAGCAAATACACACACACACAGAGGCTGAAAATGGTTTTAGTTTGAAGATCAAAGAGAGGCGCAGGAAGGAGGGAAGAGCACGTCCAGGGAAGAGCCCTGCATGTGGTTCTCCTTTGTACCAGAGGAGCAGTGCAGGGATGCTGCATGGGGCTGCAGGGATGCTGCACAAGGATGCAGGGATGCTGCATGGGGCTGCAGGGATGCTGCACAAGGATGCAGGGATGCTGCACAAGGATGCAGGGATGTTGCACGGGGATGCAGGGATGCTGCATGGGGCTGCAGGGATGTTGCACAAGGATGCAGGGATGCTGCACAAGGATGCAGGGATGCTGCACAAGGATGCAGGGATGCTGCACAAGGATGCAGGGATGCTCCATGGGGCTGCAGGGATGCTGCATGGGGCTGCAGGGATGCTGCACATCCCAACGAGGAGGCTGAGGCTCTGGCAACCATTCAGGGTGTATGTGAAATACCCTGTGAGAGCTCAAAGCTCCCCTGGAGCCCAGCCCGTGCCAGGGTTAGCTCCCGTGGATGGAGACGTGCATGTGCTGGTTACCTGCAGTGCCTCTTGCTCTCCCTATAACGTCAAGTCTGTACCACGTTTCTGCAGGACATGGGATGCCCGAGTGAGGCCTCTTCAGAGCGATTGTCCCATTTCTTCTTTCCTATAAAAACAAAACCATGGAGAACCAGGGCTTGGCTGCCTCTGCTTCCTCCCCAGGCCAGGCTTGCTGCGCAGAGGTGCAGCAAGACATTAGAGAAGGAAGCAGGCAAACACTTTGGAGGCTCACAGCGCTGCTTTGATCCTCATTTCATCTCTGGGTCAAGCCCGCTTTCGGCAGAGCCTGGTTTATCATTCCTGCATCTAAACCCCTGGAAAAGAAACCCCCGTGTCAGGAGCTGCTGAAAACTCTGCTCAACAGAGGGCTAAAAATGACCTCCTCCAGGGAGCAACCCTGCTCTGCCCGGGGGGGAAGTGGAAAGAGGAGTTAATGGGGCTTTCCCATCTCTGGTTCCTGTAATGCTGTGCAAATCCACGGCTCAAGCTGCTGTTGGCTCTTCCGGAGCTGCAAAACTCACCCCTGCAGGTCCCAGCCTTCCGCAGCAGGAACGCTGCCCTGCTGCAGCCCAGCTTCCCCATGCCGCTCCTCTCTCCTGCCTCTTCTCCATCTTCCCCTTTCCCCCTCTGCTCCTCCGAAAGGATGCTCAGCCAGACGCTGCCTGTTTCCAAGGGACCACCTCCCGTTGCCAGCCGCTCTTTGCAGGAAGAATCCACTTCTCTGTGTGCTGAGATAATGAATCAGGTGAGGAGGAATGCTCCGGCCGGTGCCATGGAGGGGAAGGAGCGCCGGGAGGTTCATGTGCGGTGTGTGGCAGTGCTGGAGACGTGCCCCGTGGCACTCGAGCTGGCAGATGGAGACGTGGCTGTTGCCTCAAATAACAACAAACCCAGCAACCCTCAAGTGCAGTTGGAAGAGCATCCCCATGGCTGCTGGCTCCGCAGGAGGTGGAGGGATCTCCCTCGGAGCCACGGACACCGGCTTGGCCAGGGCTGCCCTGCCAGGGAGCAGGCACAGACTGGGGCTGCATCCATGCTGGACCAGGCAGGAGAAGCATCGCAGCCCTGGGTGGGCAGAGGGCTGGGCTGAGATGTTCCCATCCCTGGTAGTGTTCAAGGCCAGGTTGGACACAGGGGCTTGGAGCAAGCTGCTCCGGTGGAAGGGGTCCCTGCCCGTGGCAGGGGTTGGAGCTGGAGGAGCTTTAAGGTCCCTTCCAACACAAACCATGCCATGGTTTTATGATTGCTGGGATGCTTCTGAGCTCACTGCCTGCATCCTGCTATATCCAGGCAATGCCCGAGCATGATCAGGGCAGCAGGGACTGGTCAGATCATTACCAAACCACAGCCAGCAGCCACCTCAGCCAGCTTTATCCAATCTACTGTGCTTCCTGGCGTCCTTCAGCTCCATTTCCCATCCAAATTCCCGTTCATTCTTGGTTTTCTGCATTTTAGGGTATAATTTTACATTTCCTTAGAGGCTGTTGGGTTTCACCACCTGCATAAGCCCACCATCAGCCTCCCATGACTCCCAAGGAGCCGGGGCCGGTGCTTCCAGCTCGGAGCCACATGGGCAGTGGCTCAGCTCATGTCCCGGCTGTCGGCTTGGCTCAGCCCTCCACCGGTGCAGCCGCTGGGCTCCAACAGGGCAGCAGATGCTCAATGTCCTGCAGTCAGATGTCCTTCCAGTTGGACTAGACCAAGCAATATGGCACAGCATTGATGGCCCGGTACACTGGCCTGAAGACCAGGGTGGTTTCTAGCAGTGCAGCCTTGGGGTGATGTGGGGCTGCTGTTTACTCCACCCCTACCCCACAGCCTTTAGCAGCATCATTTCTCTTCCTCCACCCTCTCCGTGATGTGATTTAGCACCATTGCATTGCTGGTCCCACCTGGGATGTGCACAGCATCGGGGACCACGTGCTGCTGCAGCAGCATCCGCAGTCCTGGTGGTCCTCAGTGCACCTCCCCATGGTGTTCCATGGCAGGGATGGGTGAGGAAGGCTGGGCTGCCATGACGATGAAATGCCATCGTCACCCAGTGTTCAATTCATCAACAAGAAAGAAAAGAACGCTGGGTCACCCTGGAGGAGCTTACCACAGACACTGAAAGGGTATCAAAGCTCTGCAGCTCTTGAAAGGGTGCTTTAAAATCCGGAGCCAAGCCCAGATGAGGAAAACTGGGCTTTCTGCCTGGTGAGCGATGGCATGAGCGTGGCCGTGAGACGTTCCATGGGGCAGCCGTGGGTTAACTGGGGGTGCTGGCGGCAAACTGCTCACCTCCACCAGCAGTGGGCATGTAAGGCTTCAATCTTGTCTGAAAGCCTCTTGGAGCCTGGCTGTAAGTACCTCGGAGTTTGCAGGGAAGGAACTAAACCCAAGCCCCAAGCCCGCCCTAAGCTCCAATCCAATTATCCATCCAAGAGCAGAAAATCACAGATGGTTTTGCATGGATTTTCTGAAGGAGCACTACTCCAAATGCTGTTATCTGGGGAACCGTAACAAAATGTACACGGGCACTTGTAACTGCAGCATCTGGAAGGAACGGATAAAAATCTACTTATGTGCACAGGCAACACTTCCAAGAGCGAGAGCGCTGCTGCAATTCATCGCCTGGATGGGAAGCGGAGTGAGCACTGCCTAAATCCAGGGCTGGGAGCCACTGGGAGTCAGCATTATCCACAGCATCCCGCCCCTGCCACAAGCGGGAGCAAAAGCCCTTCCACCCCCCGGGATTCAGCTGCCGTGCAGATCCAAACCTCATGCAGTGATTTGCAGCTTCGGATGCTGAAGGGGAGCTTGGGAACAGCTGTAGAGCAATGGAGAGGATGTAATCGTGGAGGATGCTGGAGGGAGGGAGGCAGAAGGCTTTGTACTCTGGATTCTTCTGGCAGGCGTAATGGAAGGGGGACCAGGCTTAAGGGAAGCAGAACAAAGGAGGGAAGTAATGGAAAGGCTCTGCAGAAAGGGGGGACTTCTGAAGGCTGCAGTATTGAAGGGGTTTTTAAAGGAAGCGTTTGAAAAGCAAGCTGCCTGCACTTCACAACGCAACCGAGTGCTCTGCAGCTCAGCACTAGAGGGGCCGACAGCAGACGGGGAGGAACAAAGAGAGGTTTTCAGACGACATCCAAGGTACAGCCCGACCATGCAGGGAACTGCCTCAACCATCTCCCCGTAGCTGCAGGATCTCCCAAATTCATCATAAAACTGCAGGGAAGGGGGGTAAAAAACCCCTCTGAGAAAACACTGGCATCAAGCTAAAGCAGGGCCCGGTTTCTCCCAGGTATAAATACCACCATTAACCTGCACGGTGCATCCGTTGTGTACCACGAGGATGGCTCCTCCTTGGAAAACAGATCAGTCTTTAGGAGTTTGAACCCTATTTACACACTTGCGGCCCCATCAATCATTCAGATCATCAAGGGCTACTTCCTGAATGCCTTCCCTGCTGCATGCTCGTGAGGGGAAGGCAGGGCCCTGCAGATGGTCTGGCTTCATCAATATTCCCCAGCACGCAGCAACAGTCTTTTAGCAGGTAATGAAACCTATGACACGCTCCGAGTCTATAACCGAGGGTTATTTCATGGTAGTTTCCTTCCAGTACACAGCTCCCGTCATCTGCACTTGCACTGGGAAAGACTGGGATTTCTGGAATGGCCGTGGTGAATTGCCATTTTCTGCGTGGTTATGAACGTAAGAGAGCAGTTTAATGCACAGCAAGGTGAAGCTCCTGCTCAAGAGCAGAGGATTAAGCTCTGCAGCAGGGGAAGGGGCTGCTGTCACCTCTCCCCATCTCAGGGGTGCACAGTACTGATTGCAGGAGCCAGCCTGCATCTTCCTGCTCATCCCTCAAGGGAAAACTCAGGGTTGCACTGCAGCTCCAGCCATAGGCATAGAATCACAGAATCCCAGACTGGTTTGGGTTAGAAGGGACCTTAAAGCTCCTTAAAGCAGGGACACCTTCCACTAGAGCAGCTTGCTCAGAACCACATCCAGCCTCACCTTTAATGTCTCCAGGGATGGGGCACCCACCACTTCTCTGGGCAACCTGGGCCAGTGTTTTACCACCCTCATTGTAAAGCATTTCTTCCTCACATCCAGCCTGAATCGTCCCTCTTTTAGTTTGAAACCATCACCCCTCGTACTGAAAGGCCATGATAAGGCCTCCCCAGAGTCTTTCCAGGCTGAACAGCCCCAACTCTCTCAGCCTTTCTTCATAGGAGAGCTGCTCCATCCCTCTGATCACTTGTGATCTCCTCTGGACCCTCTCCATCAGGTCCATGTCTTTCCCGTTTCCTCAATACCAACAGGTCTTGCCACAAAAGCACAATGCCCTATGCTCAAAGCCACTTGCAAACATCAATGGAGCGATCCTCACCTCTCCCTTCTCCAGGCTGCTGCAGAGCAGGCAGAGGAAAGCAGCGAGTGCTGCTTATCACAGAGCCTCAGCAATGCAGGCACTGACACCCACCTCTGGCTGTGCTGGTTAAGGAGCTGGGTGTGCTCCTCAGAGCCCTCACCTTGCCCATCAAGAGCAGCTGAGCATGATGAGAGCAGCTCATGTCCCCTATGGTGGGCTTCCAGCAGCATCTCCGCAGCCCGCACCTCCTATGTGCCTGCTCCTGCTCCTTCTCTTGGTGGCTGCTTGGATCCTCTGGGATCAGGCTGGAGCTGGGGGTCACCTCCCTTCCTAACACCTCCTGCCATCACCTACTGAATTCCCCGGGGCTCACCTAGCAGCCGGTGGAGGAAGGAGCACAAGTTTGGCCAGTGATGCCTGCCTGTTGGCCCGGTAGGAGCAGGGAGCCCACGGCGAGCCCGCTGCTGTTTCACAGCCCCCTCCTCCTTTTCCTTGTAGCTGATGGGATTTACCACCGAGTGGTGCTGACCCAGCAGTAATCTAAACAATTTGCCATCGACAGCTCGCTCGCCGTGGGCCCTGCTTTTGACTTGCAAATCGCTTCCCTGGCTGGCTGGGGTGTATTTATCAAACAGGGCTGGTGCTGCAGCTTTATTTAGCTCCTTCTGTTACCACACTGTATAATTCATGAAATTGCCTTAGGAAGCTGGGGAGGAATTCAGATGGGGCTGACCAGCCCTGAACCAGCCCTGACGCTTGCATTGTCTTCAAAAGAAAGCTGAGAGAAACTGCAAGTGACCCATAACCCGTGGTGGGAGAGGGGCCGGGGGCAAGCTCACCTAGGGCTGAGCCGGCAGATTGGAGCTGGCTCTGGAGCATCCATCTGGGTTTCCATCCCGGATAACGGGAAGCCTTCCTGAGCCCAAATTGGTTGCTGGATGGCGTGTCACATCTCCCATTGGAACCAGGCGGGAACACAGACACCAATGGGAGGATGAGGATGCTGTTTTGGAAAGCAAATGTAATTCCCTGCGATGCAGTGAGCAGACCTCATCTTTAGGAGACCTCATCATGTGTCTGGGTAAGGAACCTCTTGGCTTTCCAGCTCAGTGCCTGAGCCCTGCTCTGCGGGAGGGAAATCACAGCCACCCTCCTTGGGATATGATGTTTCACAGCACCATGCCTGCCATGGGGTGCACATCCCGGCCCCACTTCCAGCATGGGACCCGCCGAGCCTGGAGCAAGCCTCTTGGTCCAGCCCCTTCCGAGGCCATCACCGCAACGCCGCTGCTGGCAGCACTGATGTCCTGGAGGAGAATTAAAGAGCCCGGTTAGAAAGCAGAGGCTTGTGTCCATGACTCATCTCAGCACTGGGAGCGGTTTTCATCCCAAACAGGGAAGAAAGGCAAAATGCTGAACTTTTCAAGGAAAAGCAGCTAAAACATTTTCTCTCATCACCATCCAGGAAACAGAGGCATCAACAAGGGGCCCGATTTGGGTGCTGCAGGGGGAAGGTGTGAACCTTCCCATTGGAAACATCATCCCAGGAGAGGCATTTCCCCGCTTTGACACCCCAGGTGCAGACAAACACCAGGTTTCAGCAGACGTGCTCTGTGGCTTTAAGAAAGAGTGAAATAACAACATCAAAGCGCAGTTAACCAGTAACAGTGGCACAGACTGACACGAGAGCCAGGATTCAAAGCAGGCCTCTCTATGGAAAACATGCTTTTCCTAGAGGAAGTATCAGGCAAAGCATCCTCCAGCCAGCTCTACCCTGGGGCTCTGCCCAGTGCGCCCCATCCTTGCCCTGTTGAGACCTTGCAATGAGCAAAAGGCAACTTCAAAGGGGTGATTTTCACAGAATCCCAGCCTGGTTTGTGTTCGAAGGGACCTCAAAGCCCATCCAGCCCCAGAGCCTGCCACGGGCAGGGACCCCTTCCGCTAGGGCAGCTTGCTCCAAGCCCCTGTGTCCAACCTGGCCTTGAGCACTGCCAGGGATGGGGCAGCCACAGCTTCTCTGGGCACCCTGTGCCAGCGCCTCAGCACCCTCACAGGGAAGAGCTTCTGCCTAAGAGCTCATCTCAGTCTCCCCTCTGGCAGCTTAAAGCCATTCCCCTTGGCCTGTCCCTGCATCCCTTGTCCCAAGCCCCTCTCCAGCTTTCCTGCAGCCCCTTTAGGCACTGGAGCTGCTCTCAGGTCTCCCCTTCAGGAGCCTTCTCTTCTCCAGGCTGCCCCAGCCCAGCTCTCTCAGCCTGGCTCAGAGCAGAGCTGCTCCAGCACTGCCAAACCCTCAGAAAGCCTTCACCTGTGAAGCCAGGCTTCCCTGTAACCTTATTTCTAACCCAAAAATCTCTGTCTGGGAAGGGGGGAAAAAAAAACCTCTTCCCCGCCCGGCTCCGCTCCTCTTGGCAGGGGCGATCCCTCCGGAGCAGCGGACCCAGCGAGCCCGGGCTGCCGTAAATAACCCATCCCCGCCTGCCCTCGCCGCGGCAGAGGAGCGCCGGGGGTGCGAACACGGAGCATCCTCTCCTCTCCTCTCCGCCATCCCCGGCTGCTCCCCCGGGCCGGGCATCGGCAGCTGCCGCCGTGCGCTGGAACCGGGGCCGTCGGGGCGATCTGTAGCTGTTTGCTGCACGGGTTTTCTGCCCTGCGCCCAGCAGCTGTCAGCGCGCCCGCCCCGTTATTGATGATAGGCGCTAATCATGCAGCAGATTCCCCACATAAATCAAGAGGCAGGAGCGAATCAAGTTGCTTCACACTGAGGTCATTGCCCCCCCCGAGCACCACGGAGGAGAGAAATACAAACTCTTTCCTCCTGCTATTAATAACGGCCCTCCCGGCGCAGGGGGACGGGGGCACGTTTGGAATCGCAGCTTCTGTTCCATCAGCTGAAGCGAGTGCTTATAGAGCTAATGACTGCCTCAGCTCTGCAGCGCCGGCCCTGCTCTGCGGGCTCTCGCATGCTTCCAACAGGGATCCGATGGAAAAGGCTTTTCTTTCTCCTCTCCCCCACCCTCTCCCCGGCCCTAGCGCACAGCAGAGGTCAAGCAACGGGATCGTGCACGCTGTAAGTGACAGCTTCAAGTACCTCAAGGGTGCTAATCCAGCAGGAACCTTTTTTCCCCCGTCCTATCTGTACTGCGCTGGCAATGGAAGGCACTTCCCTGCCCTCGCCGCTGTCACTCCGCCCCAGTGTGAACGGGACAAATTTAGCCCTGGTTCCGTGTCAGCTGGCACAAACCCAGCCTCACGCTGCTGCTCACCGGGGTGGCTTTCTGCTGGTGGCAGGGAGCCAGCATCACCCCAGGACCGGCGTCAGGACGTGGGGTGGATCTTGGCTTCCAACGAGTGGTACCCATCATCACACCAAGCTTGCACCCCGTGTTTTGAGATGCTGGGTTCTTGGAGGGTGAGAAGCATGCAAGTTTGGGAAGGGGGTAACCCCAGTGCTCCCACACTCAGCTCCCATCAAACCTTATGGACCTGAGGGAAAAAGTTGTTTTTCTCTTGTTAGAGCCCTGCGAAAACACCCACTTCCCAGGGGAAGAAAGCACCATGCCTGACCCCAAGGTGATGGTGATGCTCCTCACCCGGTGCAGGGAAACCCAGGCACCATGTGGTGCTCTCCCTCCTCCATCCTTCCATCAGCACAGCTCCCAGGGCACGACCCGAGCCTGTTACTAATCCAGGTCACTTTTTTATTGCTGAAGCTTTACGCTTCGTGATTCACGTCCCTCCTCCCGCACCTTTCCCTGTGCCTCGTTTCCCTGTGCATGGTCACTGATGGCTAAATTAGCCCATCATTATGGCCCAGGGTCTGGCTGCTCACGCCGCAGGCAGGACACGGTGGCACTCGAGATGTGCCCACGGAGGTCGGGAAAGCAGCTCTTCTGTCATTACTTCTTTAACCTACAGTCTCCAATTCAGGAGCCCCGACTGCTCATTAGCCTCTAGAATGATGCCTCCGTCACAAAAATGGTTAATTTGCTCCCCAGTGTGTCTCATACAAAACGAGGAGCCAGCCTTTGAAGGCAAAGCTTTTATCCTTTTCAAACACATCCTCAAGTTATCAACTTCAACACAACATCAAGGCCTGCTTTTGTTGGAATAATTTAACACTAATAGTTCGCGAATGCTGCCACCACTCTTGTTACTGAGCTGTCAATGGCTGCAGAGACACATTTGGTTCAAAGGCAGTGCCAGCACTCAGCCAAATGGGGTTTGGTTAAAAAATATCCCCTGTTCCCCCCCCTTTCTGGTAGGCACTACGGAGCTCTGGCTGGGCTGGCAGCGCTGGTGTTGGCTGCGGTCATCTTCCAGTCAACAGCAGCAAAACATCCTGTCCCAGGCAAAGGAGCCGGACTGAGGACCTGCATTCCAAGAACAGCAATTGAGGTGTCCACAGAGGAAGAACCAGTGCTGGGGATCACTGATGCCAGCCTGTGGATTTCAGAGAATCATGGAATGCTTTGTGTTGGAAGGGAATGTAAAACTCCTCCAGCTCCAACCCCTGCCGCGGGCAGAGACCCCTTCCATGGAGCAGCTTGCTCCAAGCCCCTGTGTCCAACCTGGCCTTGAGCACTGCCAGGGATGGGGCATTCTGCATTTTAGCACATGGCTCTGGTACCTCCTTGGGAAACTCTCCCATCACGGCAGGACCCCTGTGAGCCAGTCCTCAGCCTCAGTTTACCTTTCTTTAGCCACTGGAGAGCTGGGATTCAAACCCACCATAAGACAGGCTGCCCTGGGCCACTCCATCCCCTGCCACCGACAGCATTGCCCAGCCTCCTCTTGCCATGGCAAGGAACATATCCACCTGTGCACTGCAGACGTGGACCCCAGCTGGCAAAACACACCAGTGAGGAAATCACTGGGATCAGGAGAAATAAAACTGGTGTTTGAGAGCACATCCCACCCAAGGGATGCGCCACCGCACAGCCCCATCCGCAGACCCGCTGGTGCAGAGGAGCATGGTGGTGTTGGGTTGTACCCCTTGGGATGGGAACACCTCCTGCTCCCCGAGTCCCCGCCGTGCCCTGGGCAGGGATGTTCCCCCCCATCCCTGCTGTGCCAAACCTATCCAGCCACACTGGGCTGGCTCCAAGGTGGAGCAAACCCCGGGTTCTCAACCATAGGTGCCTCACCGCGCCGCGTGTTGGTTTTGGCTCCCGCAGCAGGAGGAGAGGCGCTCGCCTGGCTGAGTCAGAGCTATTCCTAGGTGAGCACTTCAATAATTCAGTGATGGTTTGTTTCAGAATCTAATTATTTTATCATTTATTTATTGGACTAAAGAGAGCTCTCTGCATGGCGGGGTATAAATCCCTGCTTCCTCCCGCCTCCCCCTTCCCTTCCTCGCTTGGCTCCCACGTTCCCATGCTTCCGTGTGTTATCAAAGGTGATACAATCCCACCCCACTTCTTCCCCTTTGTTTCCCCTTTTCCTCCAGCTGCTGAGCAATTGGGAAACAAAAAAAAGCAGGAAAAGACCCAGAACCACAAACCCAAATGATGTTGGCACAAGAGTCTTGCAGCGCCGAGCATCCCCTTGACACACATGTACGTGTGCCCGTGCCCATGGGAGTGAATGCTCACACATTGATTTCTTCATTTAATTTCTTTCCAAGACTCCTTTTATAGCGTGAAAAAAAGAGCAAAACTTCCATCATCTCCACTCAGCCCCTGTGTCAAGGCTCTTGGCAGCACCCATAAGACCCCTTCCTGTTACAGGGCTCGAACATCACTCAGGGGGCCACCACATTGTCTTCAGGCACGGGCTCTGCTCATGCATTATCACACCTACTTCATCCTCTTCAGGTTTAACCAGTAATTTCTCTTTTGGAAAGGAAAAACCCCAAACAAAACCACCAACAAACCCAAGTGTGGAAAGGGGAAAATCATCCTGAGCAAGAAACAGCTACAAAAATGTGCAAACCAGAATGAAAACGACACTTGAGCTTTAACATCACATCATTAGCAAGATATTTTATCATGCAATTCATCTGCCTACCTACCTGCTTCCCAAACCACAATGTTCCCCTCAGAGTTCTGTTCCTCTTTTGCAATGAACCATAAATTACATGCTGACAGCTTTAATTTGTGCAAAGTATGCCTGGTTGCTTCTGGCACAAGCAGCCGGCTGCTATAATAAGGTCAATATATATTCATTGTCGCATTGCTTGATGTGCCAGATAACACAAAAATGCAGAAATGTGGTAGTTTCTTTGGGGCTACAAAGTGGGAATGATAGAAAGCTACGAACGCTGCATCTCATCAGGGCATTGCGAGCAGTTGGCTCATCATTTATGCATGGCATGAGCAATGTTATGATTTAACTAATCATCATCAGTTATTCATCCCATTGCTGTCAGGGGACCATGCAACACTTTCATTCCGTGCCAGTTCTGGATAATTTATGTTCCCCTATCATTCGAGGCTTGGTTGGCTGGTTTGTTTGCTTCCTCTCAAGGTATTTTTTTGGCCTTGTGGTTGGCCATTGGCAGGTAAACGTCAGCATTGCCCAGAGAAGCTGTGGCTGCCCCATCCCTGGCAGTGCTCAAGGCCAGGTTGGACACAGGGGCTTGGAGCAAGCTGCTCCAGTGGAAGGGGTCCCTGCCCGTGGCAGGGGCTGGAGCTGGATGGACTTTAAGGTCCCTTCCAACACAAACCAAACATCCCGTCTGATCCCCTGTTCCCAGGGAGGATGATGATGGTGACCACAGCAAGCACTTCTCTAACCTATCCCCTCTTTGCTCTCACCCTGTGCACCCTCTGATACTCAGGGGCATCCCCGAAACCCTTGGAAAACAGGAGAACCGGGTACCCACAACCCCATCCCTGGCAGAAGGGAGCTCAGGACGTTGCACAGGCCCAAGAGATGCCTCCAGCCCACGCCATGCTGCCCAATGGGGCTTTTTGGCTTGCTCTCCATTCCATTTCAAGCTAATTAACTGGAAGGTGGCAAAAGAGGCACATGGGGCCCAGTCATGGAGGCACCATGCAGGAGATGGTGCCAGATCCAGACTGCCATGGAGGGGAAGGAACATCCCTGCACCATGGACCTCAGCAGTGAGGGGGGAAACCCTCGCGGTATCCTTGGTGAGAAGCCCAAGCACTGCTCCCAGTGGTAACACAAGGACGTTTTGGGGTCTGCCCATTGAAGATGGGCAGGTTTCAGGGCATGGAGCTGCAGCAGCACCTCACTGTGCAGCAGTGCCCTGGGGATGGGGAGAGATGCTGAGGAGTTTGCCAGCCTTTAAATCAGGAAACAGCCATTCAGTGAGATGCTGCAGCAGCAAAGCCTTCTCCTTGCTTTGAGGACAAACCTTGCTCTTCTGGGCTCAGAGGGGCTTGAGCCTGGAAATCCACTGCCTCTTCTTTGCTCTGCCCTGCTGCTTGGTTTTTAATCCAGCCCCTGTCCATAAAGTTATAGATTCGAAAGCTCTGGTGAGGAACAGGAAAAGGTGTCCTCACCTGTGCTAGTTTTGGAGATGGCACCATCCCAGCACCAGGGATACAGCAGCCGCCAAGCCGGGGTTCAGCATCCGAGCATCTCAACAACAGCTTGACATCATTTGTACACGTGTGTAACTGCACATCTTAACCCAGCCCTTCCTGCCACGCTCATTTTCATAGGACACCTATCAAAGCCAGTAGATTAGATGGCTTTTCCCAGAGATCGTAAGTATTTAAGAAGCAATAAGGCTTAATGCCTGTTTTTCTTACTTCGTAAGGTGGTTGGGGATGATAAATGATAGGCAATTTCATGGCTGGAATTTCAATTTCCTAAAATATTAGTGCTGCTCTCCACGTCCAACGGGTCCCTTTTGGCAATCTCTTACCTTGCCTCCTTCTTCCGAATTCATTTTCAGGTCGGACATCCATGTCGAGGGCCTGGAGGAGGTCTTGGGAAGCCGCTCAGCCACACACAGCCCCATCCTCACCCTGTCGGCAGAGGGTCTGGGGAGCTGAAAGCTCCTACATTGGCATTTTTAAAATAGAAAATCTCTTCCCTTGTTTTCAAACAAGTTCAGGAGCAGCCAATGCAACTTAAAAAAGAAATTAAAGGGCTCCAGGACCATGAAATGTTTCTATTTCGGAGAGGAAACGTGCCCATCTCAGCGAGGGAAAAAGGAGGTTTCAGCCGAGACTCCTTTGTGATGATGTTTTAGTTGAAGTGGGGAGGAAAAGGCAGGATTTTAGGCTGGGGCAAATGATTGCTTGGGCCTAAAGCAAGAGAAACCACCCAGCAAAAAACCTAAACCAAGAAAACATCCAATGCAGGGGTCACATCAATGGGCACTTCTGTGAAACCTCACTATGCAGAGCTGAAATGTCCAGAATGCCTTCTAGCACTGGGATCAGGGCACGGCCAAGGGGATGGAATCAGCTCCAGCTTGTCCTTACAAGCCCCCTTTGGATATACCCTCCATTTCACAGCCAGAAGATGAAAACTCAAGCTGAGCTCTGTGCAGTGCAGGTAGCATCGTCACCGCTGTGCAAGCACATGTCCTGGCCCTCAACCACCCATCGCTGGGTGATGGAAAGACCCGGTGTGCCTGCTGCTCTGAAAGTAAAGCCCTGAAAACCTGGTACCCAGAGAACCTGGCACCCAGAAAACCTGGTACCCAGAAAACCTGGCACCCAGATAATCATGTCCGAACAGCTCAGCGACATCCCTCTCCGTGCCCCAGGCTATGTGCAGGGGGTTTCTCCAACCTGGGGTCCCTGAGCCCCACATCAGGCCCATAGAGATGATGCTGTGCTTGCCCCAAAGCAACCCCCCCCCCCCAGCATTTCCTGCCTGGACTGCCTCAAAGACTCCAGCTATCCCAGGAACTGGTGAGGTTTTTGGAGCAGGGATGCCCTGCAGTGAGCCCGCCAGCCCCAGCCCCAGTGATGGATTAGTGAAATCCATTAAAGCACGGTGGCTCTGGCAGTGCTCTAAGGTAATATGTCACAGCACCACCACTCTGATGATCTACTTACATAATATATCAAAGCCCCATCCCTCTGATTATGTTCTAATACAATATATCAAAACGCCATTGTTCGGGTGATGCACTATTATCATACATCAAAGGACCAGGGCCCTGCTGATGTGCTATTACTGAACATCAAACCCTTGTCAATCTGGCACTGAGCTGTCACGCAATGGCCACTCAGAAGACACTAATAAAATTAAGCTTATTCCTTAGAATTTATCTCTCTACCCATCTGTGGAGAGATATTGATTTAGCACAGGTTGGGAGCTGGGGATATATATGGGACAGATGTCCCATAAGGGAAGGAGGCAGCTGTTAGGGCTTCATGTGTTTTAGATCTTCCAGGGGAGCTGATTTGGGGTTTGAGCCTGGGAATCTGCAGTGACAGTGAGAAAGGGAAGAAAAACCCCTCCTGCAGCCTGAATACTGCAGAGCACCGAGGAGGGCAGAGGTGCTCAGCGTGCTCTGCAGTGCCAGAGAGCTGAAAGCCCATCAGGCTCTTAAACCCAAGAGGAGGCATTGGGCTTATTCCAGCAGCCTGAGTGCACCCCTGCTTCTTGACACCTTCCTGAAACCACCATCTGGCAGCCTCTGGGGGGTTATTGCATCCTTAGAGGCTAAGAGCAAGCAGCTGGGATGAACCCATCCCTGCGCACTGGCACCAGGCAGCTTCCCTGTCTGCTCCGACCCGCACACGAGGACACCCACACCACCAGGAATGCACAAACAGAGGTTAAAGAGCAATTAAAAACCAGAGGAAGAAAAGGAAGCGCTGCTTGTGATGTTCCCAGCCCCGGGGCAGGGCTTGAAACCCTCTGATGTATGGAGCCTGCAGCACCCTGAGGGTGCACTGCACCAGGGTGGGCATGGGCTGAGCCCTACACATTTCACCCTGATCCCAGCCTTATCCCTGATCCCCAGCACAAGGAACCCACCTGGGAAAAGGCTTTTATCAGCCCAGGGCTGAGCATCCAGTACTTTCCATAAGAAGAAAGGGGAATAAGAAGCTGGCAGGTAGGGAGAGCTTCCCTCTGAAGCGAGCAGCATCCCCCACATCCCCACTCCTGCAGTTCCAGCTTCTTCTGAGCGCTTTTATCTCTGCAGATGGAGGTGATGGAGGAGCACCAGAGCCAGCGGGGATGACCCCAGGCTGCCTCACAGGCTCTTATCAGGCTCCTTTCCTCGCCCAGCAAACACCTCCCATCCCCACCTGCCTCTGCAGCTCCCTGCCTGCTCCTCTCCCACTCCAAACCACCCTTATCCCATCAAACACCAGGGCAGGTGCTCCTCCTATGCAACCCCCCCTCAAAGCCCATCCAGTGCCATCAGGGAGGGCTTTTATGTTCTTCCCAACCCCTAGAAAAGGTCTGGATTGGATTCCCTGAGCCAAAGCACAATCTCTGCCAGGTCTCCCTGCTCAGCCCTCAGAGCAGCACCGGGCAGCCCTAATAGCAGGGTGGGAGCTGGAAAGCTCACAGATGTCATTAACCACCCTCAGGTTTGTTCTGGAGCCAAAGCAAGCAGCGAGGGTGCTGAGAGCATCCCCCAGGCACAGCCCCTCGCCCGGGAGGGCTGCACTGGGATGGCTCCAGCAGCACGGTGCTGGTTCCAATGGCACCAGTGTGCACCCCATCAGTGACGCCCCGCAGCCCTGGGGATGGGTAAGGAGATTGCTCCGAGCTGCTCTGCTGAGCACTGAACGCTGCACGTGCCCATCCCCATCCCTCCGGTCCAGTGCCCCAGCCCTTCCAGACTGAGCAAACAGCATCCATCATCCCTATAACAGCTCGGGGTGCGCATAGGAACTGCAGGGAAAGGAGGAGGCAACTTCAAGTGCAGCTGAGCAGCCAAGTGGCTGCTGCGTCAAGTGATGGGAGGAGGCAGAAGGGACATGGAGCAGGGATGGGGGACATGGAGCAGCAGCAACCGGTGCTGTGAGGCCAGGGAGGACGGAGCAGGAAACCACCCACAGCGCCTGTGCGAACCAGGAGCTCTTCCAATGTGTCTAAACCCTCGATTAAAGGATCCCGCAGGAATGCTGGCCGCCGGCCATCCCGCTTCGCACCTTCTGCAGGGCAAACCAGCCTGGAGAGCAGCTGGCACCAAGGGCTTCGGGAGCCTGTGTGCTCCATAGAGCCACCTCGGCCTGCACAGCCTGCTCCCATTCCCTTGGGGAAAGCTCTGCCTGTTGCCTTCCATCAGCATCGAGAGTGCCTCTGCCTCTCCCGGTGCCTTTTCCTCGGTCCTCGGTGCCTGAACAGAGCAGCATTCCCGAGGGCAGCTCCGGGTTGTGCAGGGGAAGGAGCATCGGCATGGCTGGGAGGGCAAACAACAGACCCAGCCAGGGTACAAGGCACACGTTTCAACCCGTCGCAGCGAGAGACTGGATAGTGCTAGGAGCTGGAGCTGCTCAAGAGCAAGTGTAAAGCTTGTTGATTAATGGAAGTGCAAATACCCATTCAGGATGTGTCACCTGCTCAGCCCCTCTGAGGGTCCCCAGCCCCGCACCATGGCTTGCAGCACGGGGATGCTCTGCCCATCCCTGGCCCTGGCAGGGAAAGGAGGCAGGATCCAACCTGTGCTGTCACATCAAGGGCGCTGCCCAAACACCTTGGCCCGTGTAAAGCACTGTGTCACTGCAAGGGCTAATTACTCCTAATGAGAAATGAGTGCATTTACAGGAGTCCTGCAAAGCCCAGCCCACTGCAGCTGGGTCAGCCCGAGGAGCTCTGGGATGCAGTGCTGGATGCGTGATGAAATGCTCTAATCCCGGTGCTGCGGGTGCATGGACAGAGATGTTTGTCCTCCTGTGTGCTCATGGGACAGACAGACATGTCATAGAATCCCAGACTGGTTTGTATTGGAAGAGACCTTAGAGTTCCTCCAGTTCCAAGCCCTGCCATGGGCAGGGACACCTTCCACTGGAGCAGGGTGCTCCAAGCCCCATCCACCCTGTCCTGTCACCTCTCCCCCTGCTGGCACCGCTGGATGCAGATCCCATTCCCTTCATCCAGCCACCAATGTGGCAGCATCAGCACAGGGCAGCGCCTTCGTGCTGGGTTCAGATAACCCTGATCTCCAAACCAGCTCTTCCTGGTGGGGCTCATCTTCCACAGCCCCATGCAAGGAGCGGCGCGAGCATCGCCGCGTCCCTCCCGCAGCCCCTCCGCTGTTCATTCTAGTGTCTCTTTGGGAAAGCGGCCATTGGTGGCAGGCTGGGATGTTGAATCAGGTCCGTGTTTACTTTCAGAGCCACTGTACAAACAGCACACTGTGGGTAAATTAAACAAACACCGGTTATAAAGTCTACATAATCAGCTTAGACTCAAAGGGTAATTACACGAGTCAAAACCTACAGCATCATAAAGATAGGCAGTCAAGGACTGGCTCCGGCACATGACAGAAATATAAGTTCACTTTGAAAGATAACCTTGTGAGCTACAATTAACTCACAGGCTTTGACAGTTACCGAAACCCTAAATGAAAATAGCCCAAGGAAAACAAATACAAGGTTTGGCACTCCTGGAGAAATTTAAAGCTAAACATACAAATTAAAAGCACCTCGAGAGGCAGGGTGGGATTTAATAACATAATGTCTCCCATTCACTTGGAAGTAATTGATGCACCGTAAAAACCCCCTCTGTGTCAGCGCAGGCAGTGGGAAAACCAGCCGAGTGGCTGTGGAAATCGAAGCCTTTTCATGGGGAGCTTGGTGGGTTCTTGTGTTGGCATAAAGGAATGACCTGACAGCAGAAAGCCTGCAGGGAATTGGCTGATTCCAGGAGGTTGTTAAGAGAAAGGGTCTGAGCCAGCCTGGCCCACGCACTGCGCCCGCTGCAGCAAGTGCAGCATCCATCCCTCCCCACGGATGCAAGGAATCACCTTAATCAGGGTGGAAAAAGCCTCTGGGTGCCCGCAGTCCCAGGGAACTGTTATTGCAGGAGGGAGGGAGGGTTGCTGGGGAAGGTGAGTGTGGATCCCCCGTGCCCATTGCCCATCTGGAAGAGAAGGAATGTGGGTGATGCTGTGCAGGGATGGGGCAGACACCACCTTGCAGCAGCGGGGGTTTCATTATGCAGTGAAATTATTGGGAGCTCTCAGGCAACTTTGTGGGATAAACGTGAAAACGTTCTGGCAGCGCTTGGGCCGCTTCTCCTCCTCCCCATTTCCCAGATGGTTCCGGCTCGGAATACAAACACATCCACAAAACCAGGGGAAAATTTCCCAACTCTGGCTCTCCTTGCTCCCCTTGGATGCCAGCCCAGGCGTGACCAGGGATTGTGACCGTCTGATGGCCGAGATGGAAGGAACCTGCTTCTTCTCATCCAGCTCCCAGCGGCCAACTCCCCTCATCCCAGAAATCATCACCGCTGGGGCTAATTGGGATGCTGGCTGGCAGCCTTGGCAGGGAGAGAAAAGAAAACAACCTGACACGTTATGGCTTCCAACAAAGCTTCAGGGAGCAGAAGGCTTTCCTCGGAGACGGGAAAACAAATGCCTGTTAAAATAAAAGCCGATAAACTGACGAACTTAGAGCTGCTTCTCGCTCATAAATCACAGCGCTGCTCTCGCTAATGGCTCCGGCAATGGGAGTTCAAAGGGAAGAAGTAACCTAATTATAAAGTTTGTTAGATTTATTGTCAGTTAATAACAGCGTTTTCAAAGATGCTCTGAGGAAGATCAGTGGGTTCCTCATGCTTTACGCATTTTTCTCTCCTCCTAACAACTATTCTAGGTCAGATTTATTGCGCTGCGCTTCTTTTTCCGTCACGGGGAGCGAGGACACTTAAAGGCAAGGCTTGTGATGCTGTGATTAACATAATGAGGGCAGGGGAATATATTGTACTTCCTCGTGGCTTTTTTGGCTCAGATCATGAGTGAGAAAAGGTGTCAAGAGCTGCTGGCAACTGTTGCAAATATTAAGGTAATGAAACAACTCGACGGCGCTGAATTATTAAAGCTTTTCCTGCATTTCTGATATTTTATTCCCTTTATTAAATGTGTAAGTGAAGTATCAGGGAGCTGAGCTGCTTTCCTTCTCCCACACCTTTCCCAAAAGCAGTGGAAGGGTGGGCAAGGCAAATCCAGCCCTGTGCTGGGGTTGGGGGCTGCACAGGAATGGATGGATGGATAGATGGATGGGCCCAAGCATCCCATGGCAGAGCAGGAGCATTTCCCAGGGTTTGGAGGTGCTGGAGAGCTGTCTTTCACCCATAGCATTAACCAAAATATCCTGCATTAAGCACTCCAAAAGAGGAGAAATCCTCTCGGCTTGATTCTCATTTCAGTCTAAGAGGAATGCGATGTTTCCACCAGGCGAGCGTGTGCCAGTCAGCCAGCAGCGAGCACCACGGCTTCTAAACAAACCGTTATTAACTTTAATAGATTGGAGGCATGGAGCAAGCTGGATCCAATTTTAAGTGAAAATTAATGGCAAATCCTTGTAACCACATTAAGAGCCATCTTAGTTCATTTGAAATCAGTTAAACATGAAAACAATATGAAAGCCATCTTGTGTGCCTGGAATATAAATATTTGTCCTTCGCCTTGCCAGAGCAGCGAGAGAAATGCAGCGTGGTTGGCATGTGAGCTCTCTATAAACATGCTCACAAAAGGCCGACGTTTGATGGATTAAGCTATTTGTCAATTTTTCCATTTCCTTCATCAAAAAGTAATTAAACATTAAGCAGATGTCGGAATCTAATTGGGTCTGGAGAATATTGCACAATAGGATTTATGGCAATGGGGAGGTTGTATGTACATGTCTGTAAACAGGCAGCCGGTTGCCAGAAGACGCTGGTCACAGGGCTCTTGTTTCTTCTTGAGTATAAAAAAGCCTGGAGCTGAAAAGCCCTTCCCAGATTCCTGACCAGGCCGGGGGCTTTGGGAGGCTGGGTGCTTTCAGCCTTCCAGTCGCATCAGCTGCCTCCCACAGGGATGCCGCAGGGACCGTGCTCCTGCTACCCCCACCAAGCACCTTGCGAGGAAATGAAAGGGCTTCCTTTTGGTTGAATCCTTTTCCTCCCCTTTCCTCCATGGAGGAATTGGACATGGGAAAACAAACAGGAAAACCCCTTCTCCTTGGGACTACCTTTGGATTTAGCTTTTTCTTTTCCTGCTTTTTAAACTGAAGGGAAACCCCAGTGCAGAAGAAGGAAAGACTCGTTTTGGAGCATAGGGTCAGAAGTTTACGGTCAAAACTGTGTTTTTCTTTGTATCTTCTGGCCCAGTTCCCCGTGGTCATCTCAAGCAGGAGCCTTAGGGGAATTATTCCCCGTGGCTGCATTGTTTTGGGGACCTAAACTGGAGGCCCCAGCTCCTCCCACCAGCCCTGGCCACCAGCACTGCCAACGAGGACATCTCCTCCCAGGACAAAGCTGCCTTCCTGGAAGAGGATGTGCCCTGGATGACCTGTGCTTTGTGCTGGGTTCCTCTTCCCACCCAGTCCTCACCCAGGCACCGGTGCCAGCAGAGCCTTTCCCCCGGCGCTGGCACAGATGATGGGGAGCTCTTGGACCCTGCAGATAACTGGGGAGCCGCAGGGATGAGGTGTGCGTGGAGCCTGGGACGTCCCCGCAGGCAGCGGTGCGTCAGCACGGCTGTCACCACTCGTGATTTGTCTGTTTTTCTTGAGAAAAGCCATGACAAGTTCCTTGTTTTCATTGGAAAGACGCAGGTCTGGAGCCCGGGGGTTATTCCCTGGGAAAGTACAGCAGGTTTGTGACTGGTGGAGCATCCGTGGGGGACGCTGATGTGGGAAGCTGCTCTGCGCAGCGGCTGCGGTCTTCTTCGCCGTCACCGCTCTCTGCAGGATCCACGGTGAGGCGACCGCTGCAAGGACCACATCCAGCTGGGACATTGAACCAGGTTGGAAAAGACCTTTAAGATCATAGAGTCCAAATCCCGATGGCAGTGCTGATGGCAAGGGCAGGACTTAGCAGCTCAGAAGGAGCAAGAAGGACTTAGTGCAGGGATGTTCCCAGCGCTGGAGGGCAGCGGGATGCGGGCACAGGCTCGGCCCCTTCCAGAAGCTTCCCCTTGGCTCGCGTTGAGGCAGCGTGTTCTAAAAATGCACATTATAATTTCCAATAAAGACATGGGCACGGTGACATTTACTGCAGCCCTCGTGCTCATTAAAACAGGCTCATTGCCTCATTAATTCCATTTTTCAGAAATTATGTTCATTTTTATGCACTGTATTAGCTCCTCATGCATTTCACATGCTGCTATTCCACATTTAAGGAATATGTCTCGGAGAGGTTTCCAAATCAGCAATCCCAGTGCCCTAGAAGCGAAATAATTACTTTTTCCATTGCTAGATCCTGTTAACCCACTCAAGATAAATAAAATTAATGTGACTACATTTGTCATGTGAATTTAATTATTCCAAACAGCATTAGCCTGGGCTATAATTGTAGAGCAAATGTGCTTCATGGTATCAAGATTCACCAAGTGGAATTTAGTAGTGGCGGGGTTTATGTTTCCAAAAGCCCTGAGGAAGCAGAGCACTGATGGTCCAGAGGGATGGGGCTGCCCCAACCCCACACATGATCGTGGCTAAGGGAGACCCACGCAGCAGCAGTGATGCAGGGAGTCAATAAGAGGGTGCTTGCAGAAAATCACAGCAAATCACAGAACCCCAGCCTGGTTGGTGCTGAAGGGACCTCAAAGCCCATCCAGCTCCAACCCCTGCCACGGGCAGGGACCCATTCCACTGGAGCAGCTTGCTCCAAGCCCCTGTGTCCAACCTGGCCTTGAGCACTGCCAGGGATGGGGCAGCCACAGCTTCTCTGGGCACCCTGTGCCAGCGCCTCAGCACCCTCCCAGGGAAGAGCTTCTGCCTAAGAGCTCAGCTCAGTCTCCCCTCGGGCAGGTTCAAGCCATTCCCCTTGGCCTGTCCCTGCAGGCCCTTGGCCAAGGCCCCTCTCCAGGTTTCCTGGAGCCCCTTCAGGCACTGGAAGACCACGACAAGGTGGCCTACAGGAAACACATACACAGTATCTGTATATATCAACCCTTCCCTATACCTCAGAGCTACCCTCCTTCTTTAGAATCAATTATTTAATCCCCCAGATGGATTATTAATCTCTTTGAAGCATCCTGGGCTGGATTTTGCATGGGGAATGCTACACAGTCTAAACCAGTAACACAGTGCATCCATCCCTAATCAGGCAGGGGTCCAGGGGGAGAGGGGCCATGGGACCAGGACCTGCTGCCCCTGAGTATGTGTATTTAATGTTCCCTATAAGGAAAGAAGCCTGGGATGAGGCTGGGCCACGCCATCCCCTCTTTAGCATGCACATTGGGTGCATACGTTAGGCTATACAGTATTAATGAGGGCTTATTGGCTTTTGTTCGCAGGGCCTCACAAAGCGGCACCAAACCCCAGCCAGCGGGTTATAAATAGGCATGTGTCAGTGGGAAGGTCACGCAGTGAAGCTTGGAAAGTGCCAGGAACTTAACAAGAAACAGGGAAATGCAAATTGGAGCAGAGCGAAACAGGCGCTGCCAGCCCCAGAGCAGCATCCTTGGGGCAGAGAGCTGGGAGACACCCCCAAAACACAGCCCTGCTCCTCCCAGAGAGCTGCCTTTTGAGGGATAACTGCAGACCATGCGACTCCCACTCTTCTTCTCCTGGTACTAAAGGCTGGGAGACCCGACAGTGCCGGTCCGAGGGGCAGCAGCACCAACAGATGTTCCCCATGCCTGGCTCTGCTCCCCTAGAGCTTCCAAGGAGCAGCCACAACTTTTAAGGAAGCAAATCTGAACTTTAATAACGCCGACTCCTCTCCCCTAAATAGAAAACATTCCCTGCCTGGAAGCAAAACCCCCTTTTTATTATTGTGATTATTTCAAAGTACCCTGTTCAGCAGCAGAGCACACAAACACTCATAGCTACGCAAATAGCAACTCTTTATTTGCTTTGTTTGCTCAGCTAATATTGACTTTCCAGCCTAACACTGCCGCTATTGAGTTTGGCTATTCACAAAGATGTTTGACTAGCATTAGAACAGCGCGGCGATAACAGCATGCGCAACCGAAAAAGCAATCCATCACCCCTCCGTGGGATAGTGCCACCAGGATGGGGGGGGGGGGAAACCCCCTCTGCTTATTCAGTCAAGTACAACTGTTGAGGAGAATGCGGGCAGTGACACTGCGGGCTAGTTCAAACAACCCAAGGTTACGGCGTTATTGTGCACCGGTGCAGAGCAAACGCTGCGGAAAGGCTGCGCTGCTGCTTGTCACCCCGGGGGGGCTGCACGGGGTTTGCTTTGGGATGGGGTCAGGGAATGCTGCTCCTTGCCAAGGCACCCTCGTGCCTCGTCCCGGCGCTGTGCCTGCCGCGGGAGAGCAGCACCGTGCTGTGGAGGGGTGGGTGGGTGGAGGGGTGAGTGGATAGGTGGATGGATGGATGGAGGGGTGGATGGATGGAGGGGTGGGTGGATGGAGGGGTGGGTGGATGGAGGGGTGGGTGGATAGGTGGATGGATGGATGGAGGGGTGGATGGATGGAGGGGCGGGTGGATGGAGGGGTGAGTGGATGGAGGGGTGAGTGGATAGGTGGATGGATGGATGGATGGAGGGGTGGATGGATGGATGGAGGGGTGGATGGAGGGGCGAGCGGGGGGATGGAGGGGTGCATGGAGGGGTGCATGGAGGGGTGCATGGATGAATGGATGGATGAATGAATGAATGGATGAATGAAGGGATGGATGGGTGGATGGATGGATGGATGGATGGATGGATGGATGGATGGATGGATGGATGGATGGATGGATGGATGGATGGATGGATGGATAGATGAATAGGTGGGTGGATGAATGGGTGGGTGGATGGAGGGGTGCATGGATGAATGGATGGATGAATGAATGAATGGATGAATGAAGGGATGGATGGATGGATGGATGGATGGATGGATGGATGGATGGATGGATGGATGGATGGATGAATAGGTGGGTGGATGAATGGGTGGGTGGATGGGTGCAAGGGTGGATGTATGGGTGGGTGGATGGATGGATGAGACTCACCTGCAGTGGGAAGGAGGGTGATGGAAGGGTGAGGATGGCTGCACAGGGATTTTGGGCCATGTGGAGCACCACCATGGCATTCTGTACCCCACAGAAAGGGGGGCACCCTGGCTTGGTACTTGCTGCTCCGTACTCCCCTTTCTCAGCTCCACGCAGTCCTCACTTAGCACTCCCTTTACAGACACACTCCGTCTCCCTCCCAGATTGCAGCGCCAGACTGATTGCCTTCTTACCTCCCACGGGCACCCACTGGTTTATATAAACCAGACGTGTGGGCACATTGGGTGCACACAGAGGCAGAGAGCAGCGCCCGTCTAGCAGGCTGCAGCAGCCAGCTCCCTTCCGAGTAGGGTCCAAGCTGGGCTCAGGGGGAAGGAGACCCTCCTCTTCCTCCTCCTCTGGCCCTGAACAAAAGGCACTGGGGGGAGCAGAGCAAGCACTCGAGAAGCGCCCGTGTGAACAAACACTAAAAGGCAAACACCGTGCTGCAAACAGCTCGGAGAGGAGGGAACAAAGGGGTGATTATCTGTGCTGGGGCAGGGCACGGCTCCCTGTTTGCTTTGGCTGAATCAGCAGCCCCGAGAGGCACCTGCACACAGGGCTGTGCACAGCGGGGCCATCACCCCTCAGAGAGAGCCCAGGCATTGCTCAAAGCGGGCTGTAGGCACTGCGAGGCCAGCGCTGTTGCCTCATACGGAATCCCTATGGGCTCTGCTAAGCTGGGTCAGTCCCAGACCCCGAGTCCTTGCAGCCCACCAGTGCCCGGTGCAGGAGAGGCTCCTTCCCTGCAAAGGGCTGGTGGTGTTTGGATGATGCTTTGGAATCCCTGCGCTGCTGGGGCCCAACACGGCGGCCCCTGCATCCCCTCGCTTGTGAATTCACTGGGGCCGGGTCGTGTGCGAGTGGAAGACGTTGGCTCTCAGCTGAGCTCCGTGAGGGAGGGGAGGCTGCTCCTGCACCCGAGCCCTTTGGATGCTGCTGCAGGAATGAAGGCGTCCGCACGCTCCTTTGCACTTCAGCCCCTTGGGCAGCCAAACGCGCCAAGGCTGTTCCCACAAAACTCCCCAGCTTTCATCACCGCCACGGCCACACAGCTCCAGCCCCTTTCCCGACCCATCCCTCCTGGCACCCACGGCATTTCCAGGCGCGCTTCCCCACCCCCTGTCCCAGGATAAGGCAGCACAGTCAGGGCAGAGATGGCTTTTCCATGACCTCCACAAATCCCAGCTTCACTTCCACGCGCACGACCCTGTGGATGAGCATGGAAGCAGGGAGCAGATGCAGGGGTGGCAGGACATTGCCACAGTCAGTTGATATCTTTTGGATGAGATTAGCACCCTGTTTTGGGGAACTATTGGTACCTGAGTGGGGAGTCACTAACCTGGAGGGTGCCTCCGGCGCACGGTGGAGGCTGGACATGGAAATGCCCTTCTCCAGATGTCCTCACCCATCAGAACAGCGTCTCCCTTTTTTGGGCCTAAAAAGGGAGAAAAAAACCACCCCATTGGGCAGTAAATGCCTCACAAAAGCTCTCAGGAAAACAGCGAGTATCCGGTTGCATGAAACCCTGTTTGGAGCTGTTTGTGTCCCAGGAAAAGGCCCAGGGAAACTTCACTGCCTGTACCTGCGCCGCGAGCGGGTCCGTGGCAGGGCTCGGAGAGCAATTTTGCTGTTATTACATGATATTACTTTAAACCATTGCACAGGCTGAAGCTCTCTGCTCTTTATTAGCCTGCTCTGGGCGTGCCTGGGCCTCGGCTCTGCTCAGTGACAAATAACAGCCTGTTATTAATGCCATTATTATTATTATACAGGCATTTCTGCAGAGCCCATCACACAGGCTCTCAATTACGCTTTGTGCTCGTGCAGCACCTTTCACTTCGGGTCTCATGCTGCTCGACAAACATGAAACCAACGGTGGAATTTTTGCCAAAGGCAGGAAAAAAAAAAGAGTAATAATAATTCAGGGGAGTGGGAGGGGAGGAGGAAATCCCAAGCTTGATGGCTCCATCCCCGCCTGCCACAAAGACAGGATTGTGTGCAGGAAAACAGGGAAAGTGCTTTGATTTGTTTCTAATAAACAGATTTGCTGGAGCGAAGGGATATGGGAAGAGGGGAGGACCTGGTCTGCAAGGAGCTGCTGCCTGGGTGGACGGATGGGTGCTGGGGCTGGACCCGTCTTTCCTCCCATTGCACTGTGTTGTGTTTTGCACCATCACATTTAATGCTCAGAGCAATTAAACCCTCCTGGTCCCAGCTCAGCCCAGAGTGTTTTCTGTCTGCATCATCACAGGGGAAACACCTCCACACTCCAGTGCCTGCTGTAGGTTTTCAATGGGCTCTAAATATGAAGATGCCCAGAGCTCCCATGGGGCTCACTCCCAATGAGGCATCGTACCAAGATATGGGCCCGCTGCTCCGAGGTCCTGTCCCTCTGCCTGGGATGCTGGGGGACGCAGGAGGGATGCTAGGAGATGCAGGAGGGATGCTGGGGGATGCAGGAGGGATGCTGGGGGATGCAGGAGGGAAGCTGGGGGGTGCAGGAGGGATGCTGGGGGGTGCAGGAAGGAAGCTGGGGGGTGCAGGAGGGATGCTGGGGGACGCAGGAGGGTGCTAGGAGATGCAGGAGGGAAGCTGGGGGGTGCAGGAGGGATGCTGGGGGGTGCAGGAGGGATGCTGGGGGATGCAGGAGGGTGCGAGGAGATGCAGGAGGGAAGCTGGGGGGTGCAGGAGGGAAGCTGGGGGGTGCAGGAGGGATGCTGGGGGACGCAGGAGGGTGCTAGGAGATGCAGGAGGGAAGCTGGGGGGTGCAGGAGGGAAGCTGGGGGGTGCAGGAGGGAAGCTGGGGGGTGCAGGAGGGAAGCTGGGGGGTGCAGGAGGGAAGGTGGGGGGTGCAGGAGGGAAGCTGGGGGGGTGCAGGAGGGAAGCTGGGGGGTGCAGGAGGGAAGCTGGGGGGTGCAGGAGGGATGCTGGGGGGTGCAGGAGGAATGCTGGGGGATGCAGGAGGGATGCTGGGGGGTGCAGGAGGGAAGCTGGGGGGTGCAGGAGGGATGCTGGGGGGTGCAGGAGGGATGCTGGGGGATGCAGGAGGGATGCTGGGGGGTGCAGGAGGGATGCTGGGGGGTGCAGGAGGGATGCTGGGGGGTGCATGAGAGATGCTGGGGGCTGCAGGAGTGATGCAGAAAGGATGCAGGATAGATGCAGGGGGGATGCTGTGTCCCTTCTTGTTATTCAGGTCAAAGCACGGTGCCATGTTCAAACAATTACATTTCATAATGAGTTACAATTAGCCTGCTGGGGTTTGGAGGCCTCAGTAAGGGTTTTATCGACAAGAGCCTGCTGGCAGCGCTCCACCAGGAGGGATCCGGTGTCCCTCACCTTGCCTCCCTTGGGTGCCTGCTTCCCCATGCCCCCTCCCCATCCTGACAACCTCTCCATCACCTCCTCTCCCAGGGTTATTCATGCAGAGCTGGGGGCTGTTCTTCACCTTCTCTTCCCAGCCAGCTCAGGCCTGGATGGTACCCACTGTGGTGGCTGGTGGGTACCATCCTTGACCTCCAGCACTCCAAGGTGATGTCTGGCAGAGCCATCACCTCTGGATTCTGGTGCTTTCCTGTTTCTGAGCTCAACTCACCCACAGAAGAGCAACCAGCTCCTATCATTAACCACCAGAGCCTTTTCCACATCACACATCCCCATCACCACGTCCTCACCCACCACACAGGCTCCCTTTGCTCTTTGGGCACACAAGGGCTGGCTCCTGTGGAAGCCCCTGTGAGCTCTGGGTCAACCCCGTACCCTAAATAAAGAGCAGTATGGGGACACACGTCCCCAAACTGGATGGGGCGGGAGGAGGACCGGCATGTGGGGTGGTGGTAATGGCCTTTCCCACCCTTCCCTAACCATCTTGTGTGTCCCAATTATGAAATCCAGGGCCTTTCCCTACCACTTTTCCTCCAGGATAGCTGGTTTGGGGTAACCAAATGTCCTTTCCATCGTCAAGTAGTCCCTCACCGTGCTCCGTGGAAGGAGTCATGCCAGCAGGGCAGCAGTGTTTGGAGTACCGAATCCATCGGGATATTGTACATCATCCCTTGGGATTTCATTGCAAACTAGATAAGGCAAACAAAATAGATAATGCTGGCTTTGTAGTTCATGGAGGTTTCTCAGTTTGGATGTGGGATAGGGAAGAGCTCTGGAGCAGCAAAATCACTTACAGGTTGGGAAAAGGTCCCAGCTGGTGGGAGCTGTCACCCCCACACCAACATTTCCAAACTGTGCACTTTTGAAGCCTTTCATATATAAGTTAAAGGAGAAAGAGACATTTTAATGGAGAATTAATAGATCATAGAATGGTTTGTGTTGGAAAGGACCTTAAAGCTCATCCAGCTGCGACCCCTGCCATGGACAGGGACAACTTCCCCTGGAGCAGCTTGCTCCAAGCTCCAGCCTGGTCACTTCCCTTTTCTGGTCCTAACCTCAGTGCAAGCGTGGGTCTGCTGGAGAGCACCGAATGTGAACAAGGCTGCAGGGTCAGCCCTGCCTGGGCTGCTGGAGCCTGTGCTGGCATGGCCAGGACCGCAGTGGCTGCGTGCTGGGGCACGGCAGGGAGCGGGCTGAAATCTCAGCCCAGCTTTCTCAATTAGGGAGTTTCACAACCGGCTTCACTGGGGCTGGGGTTTCGCCTTGAAGGTGGTGGGACAGCAGCTGGCTCTTGTCTCGAGAGCTTCAGCTGGGAGCAACAGCAGCTGTTATTGTGCAACCCTCCAAAAGCATGTTTGGGCAACACCGATGCTCCTCACCTGGCAATGCAACCTGGAGCAAAGGTACGGATGCGATGGGATGGAGGAGGATGGATCCCGTGGGGTCTTCTTGCTCTCCACCTGCATCACCTCTTGTCCTCCTGTGCAAGCTGCATCCAGGCCAAACTGCAAAGCTGAGGGCAGGAATCAATGGGTGGCTTCGTGCCCATGGCCCCCTTCCACAAGGAATCCTGCCGTGCTCCCACGGGTGCCCAACAACTGCCCCGCTCCTGTTTCCTCATGATGGATGGATGCTCAGCACCTCCTCACCTGGAGCATCCAGGTTAATTGCTCAATAGCAAAACACCCTTAAGGTTCTTCAGGAAATGCAGTGTAGACGGGATGCTCTGACTCACCTCGGTGTCTAGGAAAACAGGGCAGCAAGGAGCTGATAAGGAAAATCAGGCACGACGCAGCCATTCTCAACCTGCAAATTAGAGCACAGCCTGGGTATAAACTCAGAGATCTCATTGGCATGTCTGGGGCTCGGGTCAGGGCTCCCATTCCTCCACAGGTCATTTTCTTCCAGGCCCATTCAACAGGAGCCTCTGACCTGTGATTCAAGGCACTTAATGTGACCATCGACACATGCCACAGCCTCGGGCACTGCTTCTCATTCCAGGGACCCTGGTGGCAGCCAGGATGAGCCCGGGGCATCCCTTTGGCTTCCAAAGCAGCTGAAGCCCAGCCCAAGCCTCCCTCCATCCATATGCACTGCGTTGGATCCATCTCAGACATCCTCCATGGAGCCGAACGCCAGCAGCGGGGCCGCAGGGTCCAAGCCATTCCCATCTGCGTGGCCGGGAGCTGGGCTGTTACATGCAGATCCCAGCACTTGACATTAAACAGAGAAGGAGAGGGTTCATTTCAGGTCCCCAAAGCCCCAAATCTTGCGACTCTCTCAGCATTTACTATGTTAATGGGCTGCCAGGGGCTGCCCGGGCAGGCAGCGCCACGGTGCCACTGCCATCTGCTGCCCTGCACCGTGCTGCTGGGCTGCTCCAGGTCCTTGGCTCCTTCTGCCTCCATGAGTTGTGAATCCCTACGTGTGTGCTGCTGCCGTGCATAGCACGCACGTGTATCGGCACGTGGCACCTCTCCATGCCGGTGCTGGCATGGCATCTCCACACGGGGAAGGGAACGGGGATGGGACGTGAACACACACGGGGTCTGTCCCACCATGGGGCTGACACGGTCCTTTTGGATGGCTCAGATTTACAGGGCAATGTATTCTGCGATTTAAACTTGATTTCACAAGCGCTGTAAGCAATGCAACACACAAACATGATAAACAGGGGCGCAAGGGCCCTTTTGCACCCATGAATTTCCTCATTCATCACTCAGGTCCTGAGGTTTTATAGGATGGTTTGCATTGGAAGGGACCTTAAAGCTCATCCGGTCCCAACCCCCTGCCATGGGCAGGGACATCTTCCACTGGAGCAGCCTGCTCCAAGCCCCATCCAACCTGGCCTTGAGCACTGCCTTTCCCAGTGTGGTTTCCTCTCCACGCTAGGCACCAACCCTCCTTCCTGCTTCAGCTGTTTTCCTCTGCAAAAGGTGTTCTCTAACCACCATTATCTAATATTTAGCAGCGCTGCACTAAACAAAGCGTTGGAGATGCAGCTACACCTCACACTGTTGTTACTCCGTGTGTTCAAAGCGAACAGCCTGTTAGCTGGATGAAATACTGTTCTCTGCAGCTTTCAGGTATTTTCTGCTCCCTATCAGAGCCCAATTAGGCTCCTTTTCTGGGACAAATGACTCTTTGAGGCAGCGGAGCTGGAGCACCTCAGAGTGCAAAGAGAAGCGTCACTTGTCACAGGGATCTAGTTGGTTACCCAAAGGAAGATCATTATCTGTCCCACTTATTCCCCTTCCACAACACGATGAATTAAAGATGAACCACAATACTACAATCCACCTCCCAGCCACCAGGGCAAGGGAGTGGTGGGGCTTTTTGGGGACCCCTTACTAAGAACCAGGGACTGCGTAAAGATGGTTTCATCCCCAGGCATGGTCCAGGCTTGGGGCCCGGCTCCACATCATGGGCTGGGTCCAGCTTGGGGGATCGATGCTGGTTGGGCTTTGATTCCTTTTGGCTGCAGATGAAAAGCATCTCTTGGTTTTATGGCAGAGCCTTGGGCCCATTTTCAGCTGGCCATCCCACCCAGCAGCCTCTCCAGAGAAACACTTGGCCTCTGTTGGTCCTTTCTGTTTGAAGCAGGGATCCAGATTCGCCTGGAGCCCTCCCAGGGCCGACTCTAGTCCCTCCTTCCTGAGTGTGTGTGTGTGTTGCTTCGGAGTCAGGTGTTTTCCAGCCCGATAACATCGCCCTGTTTGCTCCACCATCACCTGCACAAACACGCTCTCAGCCCAAGGGGCAAGGTTCAAGAGTTGAAATCTGTGCCGCTGGGTGCCCGCGGGGGAGGCTCGCCCAAACCCCGGCTCGGTCCCTTCTCATTATCCCTGCCCATATGAACGGATAATAGCTGTACATTTAAGCAAATTATCCCAAATAAAAAGGGGACAATAATTACACTGTTTGTTTTTGCTCCTTTCATTGCTGGAATTATTCTCTGTTTGCCCAGAGTTAAATATTAGCGAGGACCTTTCTGCACTTAATGTCTGCTCAGTTGCCTTTTACTGTTTAAAACCAGCAAGAGTCAGTAAAAGTTTGGGCAAATATTAGATTTGGCAGAGTTTGCTGTTTGTATCAGGAAACCGATTGGTGTTATTGATTGACAGATGTGACCAAATGTTTAGAAAGCCTGTCCTCTATTGGATTCTGCTAGGTGTTTCAGCAAACAGCCCTAATACAAGGCAAACAGAGTTATTGGAAGAAGTACCAGGCTGTGTTAGCACAGTAAACTGAGGGCTATGCAAACAGCTTAAAAGAATCTGGCCACCTTCATATAACCTTTGATGTAGGTATTGATCCTTGTGAAGGTGGCAAAAAGTTTGAACAGGGAGCAGATTGAGTGGGATCAGATATATATAAACACCGTCAGAATGTAAATGTTATCTTTAAGCTACACTGTCGGGTTGGTAATGGATGTCTGTTTGGAATTTATCTTCTTCCAAATCTCTAAATCCATGCAGCAATAAAAATTAATAATAACTTTTAGATAGACTGCCTCCTAAGTCTCTCCCTCCTCCCCTGGTAAGTGCAGCGTCAGGCTTCTCTAATTCTTCTAAGCTAAGGACAGGCCCTTGCAGCAAGAAGGAGATGCAGCCTCAGAGCTGCTGGTCCATGGATGGACTAATGGGGGGGGCACAGGGATGCCCTAACAGGGTGATACAGGAAGGCACTAATGGGGTGCTAACAGGGTAACGCACGGGTGCGCAAACAGGGTGGCACAGGCATGCCAGTACAACAGACCCCCCCGGGGCAAGGCAGGGCTGAGCCTTCTCACTGGCACATGGAGCCGCAGCTCGCAGCAGCCGTCCCACGTGGACGGCAAAGGAACCTGCCTTGAAACTGGTTATTGAAGGTTGGTTTGTCAAGTGGACAAAGGCAGATGGGGTGAGCAGCATCAACAAGGGAGCAAAAGATGCTCCAAGGGCTGGAGCACCTCTCCTGTGGAGCTGGGGGTGGTCAGCCTGGAGAAGAGAAGGCTCCCGAAGGGGAGACTTTAGAGCAGCTCCAGTGCCTGAAGGGGCTGCAGGAAAGATGGAGAGGGGCTTGGGACAAGGGATGTAGGGACAGGCCAAGGGGAATGGCTTTAACCTGCCAGAGGGGAGACTGAGATGAGCTCTTAGGCAGAAGCTCTTCCCTGGGAGGGTGCTGAGGCGCTGGCACAGGGTGCCCAGAGAAGCTGTGGCTGCCCCATCCCTGGCAGTGCTCAAGGCCAGGTTGGACACAGGGGCTTGGAGCAAGCTGCTCCAGTGGAAGGGGTCCCTGCCATGGCAGGGGTTGGAGCTGGATGGGCTTTAAGGTCCCTTCAACCCAAACCATTCCATGATTCCACCCACTTGCTGCTGGCCGCCCACAGCCAGGTCCCGGTGCCTTATGGACACCCCTGCCACCTCATTCCGTCTCTCCATGGCATTTGCCAAAGCAGCTGAAGCAGCTCCATGACCACGGACGTGGTCTGCCCCTGTCCCCAGCTCTTCATGTGTGTTCTGCAGCCCAGGGTGCACCAGACATGCATTCATTCTGCATGTGCCATTACCCTGGTGCGACACACGCAGCGGTTCTGCATGCCCAAGTGCCCATTCATGCAGCCAAACACCATCTGTGGTGACAATTACCAGGAGCACACATGTAATCAAGGTAATTACACACACAAATTGGGCGTGTGATTGCATGGGCATTCCTGTGATTTGGCTTATTTTTTAAGGTAGATCTCGAAGAACGAAACTAGATTCTAAGTTCTGGTTTAAATTATCTGCCCATCTGGCTCTGCTGGCAAATAGCGACTGTTTATAGGGAGAGATATCAAACAGGCGCTGTTGATATGTGGGTTAATCATTGCAAGGGAAGAGAAGGGATCGGTTTATCCCTGGGTATTGACCCACAATGCATAGTAACTAATGACAGGGTCAAATACAACCAGGTAACAACCAAGCTTCTTGCTTTAGAAGTGCCTTCTAATAAAGCTTGCAGTGTACAGAACGGATCTGATGAATCATTGCTGCCCTTCAGTGTTGCGATGGGCTTAAATAAAGCCCTGATTAATGATTAAACCCAAGTAGAGCACGTTTCCAATTGCACAAAACCTGGGAAGAGCTGGCAGAGTCTACAAGCCGTTGGGTTTGGAAAGGGTTTCCATGCTCGGAGCTTTGCCCACCCTCTGCTCCTCACTGGAGCGGCCAGCTCCCCAGGATCACTGGGAAACATTCCAGTAACCCCATAGGAAACCCAAGACATTCCCAGTTCCATGAACACATCGTGCAAGTGTGATTTATGGCACTGTTTACCCATCCTTGCCATCTAAAATGCCATGCCAGAGGAGCTGCCGCAGAGCGACGGGTGAGGGCATCCCTGCCCCTTCTCCTCCTCCCGCTCAGGTGCTGCACATTCACTTCGGAAGTGCCTGTTCTCTGCTGGCCAAGCAGAAGAACAAAGCAGTGCCATCAAAAAAGCCATTAGCACTGCCAACTCTTAGGAAAAATTAACATTATTCTTTAATGCCAGGCCCTACTTAGGCAGCACTCCGCAGCGCAGTGGGCTGCTCCAGTCACACCAGCGTATGAAGCCAACCATAAAGCAAAACGTCTCTGGAAGGAAACCCGATAATGCATTTCCCCCACCATCTCCTTCAGCAGTGGGAGCCAAGAACAAGATGGTTTGCTATTAGGGCATCAGTAAGGAAATTTGTTGTGTGCTAAAGCCCTTCCTGGGTTGTTCAGGCCCTGGGCTGATGGGATCTAAACTTGTCAATGCCAAGTGCAAGGTCCTGTACATGGGTCAGGGCAATCCCAAGCACCAGACACAGGCTGGGAAGAGGATGGATGGAGCATTTAAGGGAGACCTCACAGGTTGCCCAAAGAAGCTGTGGCCGCCCCATCCCGGGCAGTGTTCAAGAAGAGAAAAGATGTACTAGAACACCACTGCAGCAGCAGCCAGCCAGAGCAGGAGCAAAGGTTGTCCCAGTGTTTCTGTTCCAAATCCAATTTCCACGGGTTTAGTGTATAACTGAGACAGACAGCAAAGGAATGTGCGCTGATGCTCTTACGTTTCCTAATCCGGAGCCATTTTAAACCTCTCTGGCCATTTCTGGAGCAGCCGTACAGCAACGCAAATAAACAGAGGTGAGAGGATTGAAATGCTCACTTGGAGCTTTAAAGCCTCCCAAAAGTTCAGGCCACTTCCAGTGCTGCTGCCCTGTGCCGGCATCTCCCTCGGCTCTGCTCTGTCTGTCCATACCCATTGCTGCTGTGCTGCTCCCGTTGGGCCCCAAGCCAGACCCAGGTTATTTCCTGCCCATGGTGAACCACAGTGAGCTTTTCACCCCGTTGACACGGGAGTTTGGTAACTGCAGCCCTCATCAGCCAGCCCCTTGTGCATGTGTTTTGCTGGCAGTTTGCATGGCCAATTCCCAATGAATTCAAGGCAAGAGCAGTCCCATGCCCAGTGCTCCCACCCCACGCTCTGTGCCCTGGCCCAGCCCAACCTCCCAGCTCTCACCAGGAATCTTCACTTTTGGACACACCAAAAGGGCAGAAAGAGGAGAAAAAACCTCACCCAAGGTGTTGATCTGGTGTCGGATGCAGCCTGATGAGCATCATCTTGGTGCTTGGGCGCATTACCAGCGTTACCAGCAGCACACGCAGCATCTGCAAGTCACAAAACAGACGAGATGCTCAATTCTGAAGCTTCATTTTCCTAACAAAGCCCGGGATGAACAGGAAATGGCAGGAACTGCGGGAGCCTATTTACCCTGAGAGAGATTGGGAAAGAAAGAGAAATGGCAGAAAATGAATCCAATCCGCTATCCAGTCTGCAAATGTTGCTCATAGCTGCCTTCCAAAAGGTGGCTGGTAATTATCCTGCTTTATCATCCAACAACAACTTAGTACTGGAATAATGAGGGACAACAAGCATGCAGGAGCATGCTGCTGGTTCCATGTCATGCCTTCGCCAGCGTTGCATCATGCTCTCTGTGCCTATGACACTTAGAGCAATCATTTAATAACGTGTGTGCTTTGTGTCCTCAAAACACCATATGTACATTACCTCACGTCTCCTCTGGCAGCTAAATAAGTCTTAAATCTTCATTTTGCAGGTAAGGAAGGAAGGAGCAGGAGGGAAGTAACCTTCTGCTGCAGCAAAAGCCAAGGGAGAGGCTCATCCACAGGAATAAAGAGGATGAAACCTGCAGGAGGATGAGGGAGTTAAAGGCATTCATGACATTACCCAGCCATGCGGATACCTAATGTGAAAAGGAGCTCACAACACCCCATCAGGAGCAGATGAGGGTGGACAAATCACATACCTGGGGTGGGGGAAATCTTCTCCCATCACCAACAAGCAGCAGGAGGAGTGTAATCCAAGAGGAATTCCCGGATTTCCCAGGGAAGGCACTAACTGTGGATCGCTTTCTTCCAGCGATGCTCTTCGTTTGACAGGCTAATCCTCCCAGAGCCATCAGTAAAACCACAAGGGACAACCGAATCAGGTTCCTTATAGCAGAAGCTCCAGATTGCTCATGCTAGCAACTTCCATTAGCTCAGTCTTAAAGCGTGACGTTCCAGAAGGCTTGGAGCACGGGAAGCACTCATCACCTTGAGGGAGGGAAAGAGAAGCTGAATTTACTTTTCTGCCTTTATTCACCATCTCAGCTCTTTCATCTTTAGCATCACAGATTGATGCAGCATCAGCCCCTTTGGCTGCAAGGTGATAAGAACACCCCCCCCCCGAAACACTGCCCTTCAGAAGCAGCCGCTCCATTGCACCGGAGGGACCCATCATCATCCTCACACACAGAACACCAGGAATATAACTCCCTTCCTATTTTGTCTTGCACAAAACCACCCAACCAACACCTGATTAGTTCCTGCTCATCCTGATTGTCACACAGGGATGTTTGAGAGGGGTTTGGGGACCGCTTTCACGTCGCTGTCGTGCCAGACGTGGCAAACTTGGGCACAAAGGCAAACTTGAGACGATTTTGAACTTCCCTGCTTTAGGTGATTTATCACACATGCTCTCTGCTGGGTTATAAAAGCAGGACATTGTCTGAGCGAGCAGGAATCCACAGAGCTGCGATTGCCCCGAGAGATGCGGGGGTCTCCGGATCAGCATGGAAAGGATGGGCATGGGATGGCAGGGCAGGAATCCTGAGCGGTGAGGGTCAGGCAAGATAAAAACCATGGCTGTGGTAGGAATACCCCCAAGGGTGCTCTCACCAGACACTCAGAGTGGTTTGGGACCCTTGGGATGGGATGGGATGTGGACAGGGACATTGTGGGCACCCCGACACCACACAGTGATGGGCCAACAGCCGATGTGCCCAGTGCCGTCAGCAGAAGCCGAGCCCAGCAGTCCCTTACCTCCAGTACCCAGCGGGGTTCCCAGTGCTGATCCCAGTCCCAGGTGCTGCTGGCTCCATCTGGTACAGCTTGGCGAGGCTCCCGGAGCAGTGCTCCCATCCCTTCCACAGTGTCCCATAGGACCCTGCTTTCCAGGGCTCGTATCAGCCAGCACCGGGCACGCCACGGGACAGCTGAGTGCCGGGCTGAGCGTTTTAAGTCAAATCTCTTTGCTTTTGTTGCTTTATTTTGTTCTATTTCGTGTCAGCAATTCAAACGTTTAGCGCACGTTTTGTGCTCCTTATTAGTGGGAGCAAGGTTTTATAAGGGATTATATTATAATGCATATTTATGAGACAAGCGTGGATCAAGAATCCTGATATTTAAAAGATGCAATTATCTTTAAAAAGTTTGGCTTTGTTTTCATTCTAATGAAGCCAATGTTTTAAGGCAAGCTAATTGGCTTGCCACTCATTTAGCTCTGTTGCCTGCTCATTACAACCCCTGTGTTTCCTTATGAGCAAATTTAAAAGCAGTCTCTTACTCCAGCTTTAACTATCGGGCCTCTGAGGAATTTGTGGGGCTTCTTTTTGTGCCACACAATAAAAATAACGCTTCCTAAACACCAGTGGCATCCTCGTTAGAGGAAACATCCTTTGGTTTTGATGGGGAAAAGCCCAAATGGGAGATGAAAAGCAAACAAGCGGAGAGGGAAGCAGAGAAGCTTTTGGAGAAGCTGCTGCCACTGAAGATAACGTGCAAGAAGTTCCAGCCTGAACCCAGGCTCCAATGAACAGCGTGAATTCAGGCAGAAACTGCACTGCTCCTGAGATCAGTGTCACTGTATGGGGTGAGTGGGGCATACACAGGGCTGGCCTTCGAGCGGCCCCATCCCACAGGCAAGGGCAGCTCTGTCAGTCCAAGCCAAGGCCCTGCTTTGGCTTCTTTATCAGTGCAGATCTGATTATTGAAGAGCCGGCCGGCCTTTCTCCCACTGAGTAATTATGTTCTGCTGAATTAGATTTCATTAAACAACCAGCCCTGATGGCAGAAACAAATCCATGATTCACTTCAAGAGCTGCTCACTGTTTCGGTTAATTTGCACTGTCAATAGAGAGGGTTGTGGTGGAAAAGCAACCACTTGGATGGAGGCTCTGCCTGGAGACCTCTGCGGCGCGACTGGTGGGTGCTGGAGCCCTGCAGGTGGGTGACACCGAGGCCCTTGGGTACCACAGTCATTGGATGTATCTGGAGGACCATAGGGTGCTCCTTGGAGGTGTTGCTGATGTTAGAGCTGGCTCAGCTCACTGATCCTCTCTGACTGATGTGAGCAGGGATGCAGGCTGGGATGCAGGTAGGAACAGACCCAGGCACAGCCTGCTGCCTTCAGTATGAGCCAAGAGGGTTTCACTGGGCTAAATTAAAGATCATCAGCTTTAACTGAAGTCCAACTCCACTTTAGTCCATCCGAAAGGCTAGCTGTCAGGAATACAGGACTCATCCCAAAGAATCTTGGACACTAATAGATGCTGAATAATGCCCAGCTCTCCCCCATCACTTCTTTCATACAAGTGTTTACACCTTTCAGGCTGGCATCATCAGCAGAGGATAAATGAAGCCCAATGGAGAGCACATTTATCTGACCAAGGTCTGAAGGTGTTTCGAGGAGGGGAACATCCCCCAGGGTAAGCCAGAAGCCCCATCCCTGTGCCCCATGCATGGGGAGGGATGCTGGATCTTAAGGTCCTTTCCAAGCCTAACTGTTCTATGATCCTATGCCTGAGCTGCCCCAGACTGAGGAAGGATGAGGGTTTCCCAACCTTTTCCTTGAGCAGGGCTTTAAATCCAGGCAAGGGCACCCAGCTCCAAACACACACCTCCAGAGCCAACCTCTCCACCCCCCGTGTGGACATCAGCATTCCCGGTCCAGCCGCTCCTAAAACCCCCTCAATGAAGACCCTTACGTGACACCTTAATTTGGTTTTCCCGGAGGTTACAAGGAAATGGTTTCAATCACGGAGTCAATTCAGATTGCAATAAAACATTACATAAATATTTACATCAGCCCTGGCTTTACTTTAAAAGGAAGGATTTTTTTCCCCCTTGCACACGCTGCCAAAGTAGTTAGCTGGCAAAACAGTGCAGAAACAAGGCCTGGGAGTCACTTTTTCCCTTCGCAGATCCATCATGGAGCCATCCGAAGGGCTATTTTCCCCCCGTCTCCCCCAGATTCCATCATTTCCCTTCACTAAAAGATGCCATGTGTATCCCGGTCGCCCAGGTAAGGCAGTGACATCAGCTCTTCATACAAATGAGAGGAGGGAGGGGAGGGAAGAGGGGAGGGAAAAAGCCTTCAAAGCTGCAGCACATTAAAAGGAATTTATTAGATGTGCTGTGTGGGCAGGGTGCCAGCCAAGTTTAATATGGATCTATATACAAAGAAACTGTCTCGTTACACAGAATGAATATTTAATCATGCATGGATCAAGCAATTTCACTGAAGTAATTAAAAGCAGGCTTTGTTTATTGCTAAAAACGAGAGCTCCCCTATTGACCCGGTGCAGGGCTTCTTGTGCCATATTGAACATGTTACCTGCTGATATTAAGTTATTAAATGGGGGATTAAGGCTAATTTTTTCCCCCTTTGCAGATAAGAGCTCTTAAGCTATCTTGTCTGTTTGTGCACAGCAAGGAGGGGGGGAAGAGCCCCACAGTGTTAAAAACAAGCCTGCCTGAATCCCAAGGGTTAGGAAAACACTCGGACCCACAGCGGGCAGGCAGAAAAGGGTGAGTTCATTCAATAACCAATGGATTAGTTTGTCCCGGTGGAGCAGCCTTGAGGCAAAATCCCAAGGGATGAGCTTGGTGCTGCTGGGTGGGTACCCAGGGTCATGGCGTGGGATTAGATCCAAAGCAGAGCCAGGCAGGATGCTCAACTGGGACATCCATCACAGAGAGATGGTGGGAAGAGCATTTAAACTGGAATGAGGGGGCTGTATCCCAGCCTTTCCCTGTGCCATGGGGAACTGGGGCTGTTGCTGCTGTCTCTTATGGCTCGTTGGATGTTAAGCACCACTTCCACATGCCAATGGCTCTGAGTATCAAGCGCTCACTGTGGATTAGCTCTGAAGCAAACTGACAACCAGGGATTCACTGTGTAGCCTTAAACACATCTGTATTGCCAGGAATGGATGCTGAGCACCTGTGGACTTGTGGCAGGACCAGGGGAGTTCCTTACACAAGCAAAGGCCACTTTGGATTGTACCATTTAAACCAGTGCCTTGGCATCACCCATAGCAGATCCCTCAGGTGATGGAGAGCCAAAGGGAACAGCTGCCAGGTAATCCTGGTGCAAGCAGATAGGACTTACCTGGAAGAAAGCCTTCAGAAATGGCCATATCCAGCCTTGGTGCTGTTGTGATCCCGGGGGCAGGAGGCCCCAGGAGAGACTGAGCCACTCAGGATGGGTCACAGCTGAAGATCCTGGTGCAGAAAACCTGCCCTCACCTCCTGCAGCACCTCAGCCTTGCAGGGTGCAGGGTGCAGGTACCAGTGCGAATGGCTGCGGGCATCAGTCCTGAGCCTGCTGGGTGCTGCGGCTTTGGGGTGCGGAATGGGGACCCCACAAGCTCCTGCAGGGAGATACAACATCAACATTTGTGTGTTAAGCACCCCAAGTCCTTGGACAAAACCAATAGCTATGGACAAAATGCCTGTTGGAGAGAAGCAGCTTCAACAAGCTTTAATAAAACTATCCCTTGGAACAAGAACTTAGAATCCCAGACTGGTTTGGGTTGGAAGCCCCTCTCCAGGCTTCTTGTAGCCCCCTTTAGGCACTGGGAGCTGCTCTAAGGTCTCCCCAGAGCCTTCTCTTTCAGAGCACAAGAAAAATGAGCCCAGGGTACAAAGGGCTGAAAAAAACAAGAGCAAGAGGTTGGGGAAACCCAAGCAGCGAGGAGAACACCAGAATGGAGAAGCCTTAAAAGCCAAAGAGCCCTCAGAGCCATGGTATCGGGCACGAGGCGCTTAGGATCCTGCATCCCGATGCACCTCTCCCTGCTCCTTGCGGTCATCTCCCCTCCGAGAGCCGCTTGTGAGCTATTAGCAGATGAGGATATTACTGTTTTACCCTGACTCTGCGTAACTATAAATGACAGAGCAAATTGCCACTCGGTGAGAACACGGGCCTGATGCATTTAAGCTGACAGCGTCCCTTTTACATGATGATTATTTATAGCGCATTAGCACCAGGGAGGCTTCGCCAGGCGCAACCCGGGGCCGGCGGCTCCCGACCCGCAGAGTGGCTCCTTACAACAATAAAGCACCACTGCTGCTTCCCGGAGCCCCAGCGAGGTCATGGAACCAAGTAAAAGCCAGGGGTGATGACATTTATAAGCGCTAAGATCTTAAAGACAGAAAAAATACTAGTGAGGATGAAGGCTTCGCATCAAACTAATGAAAAGATGGAATCCCGGCCAAGAGCTGCTCGGCTGGAATATGAAGAACATTCACGCCCTTTGCTAGCTCCACTTTTGCTATGGGATGCTTAAAGACACGTGCCATACACATGGCTGCATGTATGTGTGTATGTGCATGTATATACGCACACGCATAAAGAGGGACTGTGCGCATATATAGATGTAGATAGAGATGGACGCACAGATGAAAGGGGAGGTTTCCTCCGTATTCAACCAGTGTTGACCTCAACATTAACACATCCAACTGACTCAGTGCTTTCCCAATAAACCCTTCTGGCCTGTCACACTCACTGCTTCGCAGCGCTGTCAAACACAGCGGTGATGCTGAGCCTCGCTGGGGGCTGCTCCGTGTCACCAGTCTGGTCCTCTCCGCAGCTGATGGAAGGGGAAGATGATGACGGCTCCTTTTCCCTGAGGCAGAGGGATGATCCTGCACCAGGACCCTTCCAGGGCTGCCCTGCAGGTAGTTATCTTGTCTGTCCCACGTGTTAACATCCCCTGATCCGCGTCTGCGAAGGGGAACCGGAATCACAGCGCGTAATTAAGATGTGAGCTCTGATGTGTCGGCAGGAAGGTGAGGGGAAACACGGCCTCTCAAGGTCAGACAACAAACCCCGGCAGCAGCGTTCTCTGCAGTGTTATCTCCAGCTGATTGCATCATCTGCATACGAAATGAAAGACAATTAATGTTTGTCATGCACAGACTGGCGCTGCGCTCCCCTCGGCCCCCCCTTCCCTCATTAATCTCCCAGTAGCATCCCGAAAGTCGCGTGTGGCAATGAAACACCAAGAACCCTCTCTGGTGATGTGAATGGGAGATAAATCTTTTCTCTTGTCAGCGAGCCTAAAGGCAGGAGCTGGAGCTCCCCCCGAGCCAGCGATCTCACCTGCAACTATTTGCTTCATTAGGAGAAAACCCTATTTTTCACTAAATTGGGTGGCTAATGTATACCATTACAACCTGCCAAGGAAGCGGGTTTGCCCTTCTCCTCCGTGCCAGGAAGACAGCTGAACGTTCTATTTACCTACAAAGTATCCCTCAGCCCTATGTTAAAGAGGATGAGAGACAAATTACACCTTCACGTTAATGGTTGATGATGCTCCTACTGCGCGCCTGGAGGCCTCTTCTGTCTTACTTCTCCAAGCCATAAACCAATGATTTGTCCCAGGTATATTTTTCATCAAGCCCATAAAAACTTCCAGTTGATGGTAATGGAGGAAGAGTTTATCTCCAATGGGTCCCAGGCAGGCTTATGGCAAGAATATGCCAAGTACCCATTAAACAATCAGACATAACAGGGCATGTGCTCGAGCGCAGTAAGGGTACACGGAGGTGAGTTAGAGTGATGACACTCCTGATTGGAAAAGCTCTTTTAAAGCAGCTTCATGCTGGAGATGGGTTTGGGGAGGGGTGGTCCTGCACCTCAGCTCTGCAAACACCAAAGCTCTTATTCACAGCTCAGCTGGGAGAAGGGAAACAGCATCCAAGTGCTCAAATGGCCATAAACCCACGGGCACACACTTGAACACACACAAAACCCCAGTGCAAGCACTGAGCTCATGGAAAAGCAGGGCTGGGACCCAGTTCCAGCCCCAAAACCTCAATATTCCACCGTGACCAAAGGCCCATGTGGGTTTTCGCACAGAGCATCCCCCCCTCTGCTTCCACCTGCCCGGGCACCCGCTGCTGCACCTTCCCTTAAAGCAAAGAACCATATTAAAACCAGACCCCAAAACTGCAGAGACCTTGCGGGGATGGAGCTACCCAGGGCCCGCAGCTTCAACCCCTGCAAGAACTCGCAGCCCTCTTTGGTGCTTGCTGCATTGTGCCCGCATCTGGAGCCACAGGCTTGGATTTGCTCTGGTTCCTTTAAAGCCAGGCCCAGCTCTGAAGCTGCAGCTCAGGTCCTGGCTCTCACACAGCCCCGTTCCACTACGTCTTTTCCCTTTACTTCTTATAGCCTTTATTAGCCCAGCAGTAAGAGTGGAGGCTCACCCCGACACAGACCTCAGAGGAGACCATGCTTTCTCAAGGTTTACTTTAGAGTGCAGCTTATGGCTGGGAAACAGAGCCCAGCCTCTGCCCAGCTCCTTTGCTCACTTCTCACTAAAGCACCGCAACCCCATTTGCCATCCGACGCTTTCTTTATGCTGCTTTCCTGCATTTACAGCCCAATCTGGTGTGATTCCAGTGTGCAAACTGGGCATGGGTTAACCAGCACTTTGCCTGCCTCTGGCTCTGACCAAACCTCACCCCGGTGCATCCCTTTTGGTGCTGGTTTTGGGCAGCAGGCAAAGGCAGGGCTGTTTGTATGTAAAAGATGGTTTATATGGTGGATATTACAGGGCAAATTTGCAGCCAGCCGTGCTCCAAGCTGGTTTGAAAGCCTCACAGGGATGGGGTGCAGGCAGGTCCTGCTGCAATGCAGAAGGTGAGCAAGCTCACACAGCTCTCCACGCAGCCCTCCCCAGGGTGCCAAAGCCACCCCACACAGCCCTGCTCCCCCAAAGCCTGGCTGCTGCTGCACTGAACCACTTAAAAGCAGCACAATGCACTTCAGAGGCTTGGCAGAGACGGGAATGAAGGACTTCCCATGGCAGCCTGGAGAGCGCATCCCTCTCATCCCGTCTGAAGTGGCTCGGAGAAGCTGCAACTGAAAGTCTCTCACTAGAAGCAAGCACCGGATCTTTGTAGGACTCTGTATTAAAGACAAATCAGCCCCAAAAAGGTTCCCCTGACCCACGTATCCCAGGGCTCATGTTCCAGCGCCCCCCAAAGAGGCACCCGACCACCCCGCGCAGACCTGCTCCCCGTTGGCACGGCCCTTCCAGGCTGCCCAGCTCCAGGAAAATCACCAAAATAGGATGAAGTGAAAGGAAAATATGCAAGATGAGGGGAATTAGTGTGGAGATAAACCAAAGGGAGCCCGGGAGGGTTCATGCTTGGGGATAAGTGGTATAATCGGGAAGGAAATTGAAAAGGAATTCCTTGGAATACAACGTGCTGCTAATGGGTTCCCTCTGCACCGCCGGAGCAGAGCCTCTCCCCATCTGGATCCAATGGCACTGTTATCCCAGGCCGGGTGCGTGTGTCAGAGACAGCCAACCGCTCCGGAGCGCTTTGTCTGAGCGTGAGAAGAGAGCTGCACCAGCGCAAATCCCAGTGGGAATGAAGGGAACTGCTGGATCCCTCCAGGTTTAGCTGGATGAGATGGACGTGCAGAGCAGCGCAGGTCAGCGGCAGGATGCCGGCAGCTTCCAGGCGCTTCCATGAACCTATCGCATGCTAGGGTCCGGGCTAAAGAAGCACCCAACGGCGATGCCGGCAGCAGCAGAGGTGCTGCAGCATCCTGGGCGCTGGAATCACCCCAAAACCGCAGCAGGGTGCGATGCATCCTCCCTGCAGCGCCCAGGCAGGCGGCGATGGGCACAGCACAGCCTCGACATTCCCGATCCGAAGCCGTGCCTTCTGCCAGAGGTAGAGCCTTGGCATCTGCACAAGAGCAGCGTTTCTAGCAGTGCAATGGCCCTTTTCCAGCATGCCATTATTCCTATTTTATAGCATTGCACAGCGGCCAGCGAATGGATCCGCGGAGTCTCTTTGGCACCAGGGAGGTTAACATTTTCCTCTTGGCACTTGTGCATTGATAGCTGTTAAGTGCAGGCTGCTCCTAGGCCAGGGCTATGCCTTTCAATAAGCTCTTCCTTTACCATTTCAAAGCCTCCACAATAAGTATTACTTCCTGGCAATTCCCGTTAGCAGCCGGGTACGTGCTCTGCCTGTGAGACAATGCTCTGGGAGCAGGAGAGGGCTCTTTGCTGGAGCCTTGCTGTCGTTGCTGCTTTTGTGGTAAGGGAGGAATGGGGCTGCTATTATATTTTCATCTCTTTGTCATGTGTTGCTATTGGAAAGCTGCTCCCCGGGCTCGCTGGCCACCACATGAGCTGGTTAATGGTAATAAAAGATTAAATTCACTACGGGATCAGCGAGGCTTTCAAGAAACACACAGCGTTCTATTAATCCCAGACATGCAGATTATTGCACTTATTACTGGGTTTAAATATGGAATTGAAACGAGAGCAGGAGAAGGGACTGTGCAATATCTGAGCTATCCAAGCGTGCCCATTACCCGGGGAGGAAATAAATCCCCTCGGCCCCTCAAGTCCTTGCCACTGGAAGCGCTGCACAGGCAGAGCCCTTTGTCTGCCATTAGGCATCGATCCAGCCCTTAATGAGGTCAACAGGAGGCTTTCCATGGGCTTCAGCAGCCCTTGGAGCTGCTCCTTCCCTCACAAATCCAACACGAAGAAGGCTGAGACAAGCACAGCTCCGTCAACGGGGCCATTAAGCCCATGCTGGGAGTCGAGAAGCTGCCACCACCAGCTCACCTCTCGTTAGATGTCCAGGCTGGGGAGGACAAGCATCCTTGTCCTCTGGGACTGGTGGCCATGACAGCGTTGAGCATCATGGAGGGCATCACCACGGAGGGCATCACCACGGAGGGCATCACCACGGAGGGCATCACAGCAGCTCTGCGAGGGGGAACAGAGCTGGGCTGAACCAGAGGGGCTGGTGTGAGCGTTCCTAGCAACAAGCTCAGTCCCACGTTAGCAGCCAAATCCTGATGCTGAAAAACCCCTCTTGCGAACCCAGCAGGATGCAGCCCCGAGTGAAACACCCCCGCTGCGTCACCACCGCAGCCTTGCGGGGCTGGTCCTCGTGCTTCATGGCTTGGAGCCCGGCTGTTTGCCTCGGTTTTCCCTGTTTTCTCCTTCACGAGTCTCATTTCATCCTCTGGGCTCACCGATGGCTCAGCAAGTGAAGCACGTGGCTTGAAGCCCATGAAAGGGTCTGAGACAGCATTGCCCAAATATCCACATTCACCCATGTTTGCCGAGTCCTGCCTCGTGGACCACGGAAGTCAGGCAGCAGCCAAGAGCATCACGATGCCTGGGGTTTCTCCTCCCTATTTTAGCTACATTTGGTGCATGGAAGGTACCCAGAATATTATCAATGCACGAACATCTTCTCCTGCTTCTTGTTTCAAACGCACAGGACTGAGGCAAGAGCACCCCAGGGTGGATTTTTGGGGGTGTGAAGGAAGCCCAATGGAGTCAATAGGATGAAAACACAGAACATGCAGAGGGAGGAGCAGAGGCCTAGGCTGGCCACACGCATCTCGCCCTGATTTAAGCACCGGAGGCGAATGATCGTCTTCTCCTGGTGCTGGATGAGGGCAGCAATTCCCCCCGCAACGATAAAATGAATGCTGCGAGCTGCAGAGGAGCCGAGGCTCGGCGGCGGTCCGGAAGATGGCTTTCTGTCCTCTGCTGCCATGGATGACAACCAGCGCCCGAACTCCTGTGCCACACTGACATCTGATGGCAAAAGCATTTGTTACAGCTGCGGGAGCTGGAGAGCGCTTCCAGGGCAGGTTTTGCAGCACAAAGGCCTGGATTCTGTTGCCCTCCTTGTCCTAACAAACTGTTTGTTTCCTGCGGTCTGAGAGGCACAAAAATCAATGACATTTCTCTGCAGTTAAAGCAACAGAAATCCCACATTGGATTGTATTGGAAGGGACCTTAAAGCTCCTCCAGCTCCAACCCCTGCCACGGGCAGGGACCCCTTCCACTGGAGCAGCTTGCTCCAAGCCCCTGTGTCCAACCTGGCCCTGAGCACTGCCAGGGATGGGGCAGCCACAGCCACTTTGTCCTTTACCCTGTGAAGAGCAGAATGAGTGCAAGCAGCATCACCAGCCCAGCATCACCAGTGAGAGCGGAGCACCACCTCCACCAGTTTCCCCATCATCTCTTATAACTGGGTGATTTTTGCAGGGGAGCAGGAATACCTCCCCCCCTGCGAGTTACAGGGGAGCTCATCTGAGCCTCTTCGATTGCTGTAAGGTGAGCACTCCTGAGTGAACAGGAATAATTCACAGCATTCAGCAAAACTGCTTGAAATAATCATCACAGAGAGCAGCCAGCCATGGATCAAACAAGGCTGCATCACCCTCGGGGGAGCCCTGCCATAACCACTTAAGCAGCCCCCACCGCAGCCAGCCCCAAGCCCCATAAGTGTAACGGGTTTTACCTCCAAGCCCCGTATGGAGCACGGATCCTCCTGCCTGCAGGCAGCAAATCGGGGGGGGGGGGGCAGAGATGAAGGTGCCTGGGGGTGATGGAGCCGGACAGGTCCCGAGATGATCTTCCCCTTCCTTTAAAGCGCCGGTGTTTCAGACATCCTTTGTTCTTGCGCAGCTCCAGCAGGACTCTGCTAAAGCCCTCGGCCAGCTCCAACACCGCCTTTTCCTTTCTGTCTCTTAACAGATGCCTGCTGGGAATTAATCCTCCCTGCTGCGGCCGCGAGCAAGGCGTCAGGAGTGTCCTTTAGATAAGGTTGCTGCCACTTCATTAGCCAGTATTTGCACAGCAGCAGGAAGATGCAGGAAGAGCGCTGAGCATCGCGGCTGTGGGCTGTGGAGGAGCCACCCTCCCCTCCCTGGGAGCACAGGGGTTGGTGTTCATGGCCCGGCCGGGTCAGGATTGGGATGCCGCAGGATGAGCGGCCCCTTCTCCCTGCTTGCTTCCTTGCCTAAGGAGCTGGGTCACCAGCACCAAGCACCGCACCCCCGAGGGCAGCTGCCCAAACCCTGCCCTTCCAGCGGCAGCTCCCAGGCCCCAACCTGCCTGCAGGTCATTAGCAGGGACCATCACCCTTATTCTATGTGTTCCAGGCAGACCCTGATGACTTGAAGTCACAACCCCTCACTAATGAGAGCCTACTGTGTGCCTGACTGACGCCCCGGGGCAATTTGTCCCTCACCACGCTTGTTATCCCTACATGGAGCAGATACCGAGTGATTTCTCTTACCTGGGGCAAGGTTTCCTCCCTGTAAAGTAAATAAGTGTGCCCGTATTTACCCACAGCGCTCCTGAGCTCCATGAGTTAGGTGGCAGAGCGCTGAAGGAGAGGCGGCACAGCTTGGTCACTGCTGAGCCGGGATGTCCCAGGTCCCTTGCCTGAAAACACCGGCAGAGGTTTCTGGAGGGCTTTGGCCAAGGGGAATGGCTTTAACCTGCCCGAGGGGAGACTGAGCTGAGCTCTCAGGCAGAAGCTCTTCCCTGTGAGGGTGCTGAGGCGCTGGCACAGGGTGCCCAGAGAAGCTGTGGCTGCCCCATCCCTGGCAGTGCTCAAGGCCAGGTTGGACACAGGGGCTTGGAGCAAGCTGCTCCAGTGGAAGGGGTCCCTGCCCGTGGCAGGGGTTGGAGCTGGAGGAGCTTTGAGATCCCTTCAGCACAAACCAAGCTGTGGTTCTATGGTTCAGTGCTTTCCCAGCGACTCCAACCTGCAGCTAAAACCCTGCAAGATCTATTTATAAGACCTAGGGAGCATAAAAACCCAAACTCCAGCCCTGCAGCAGCTTCAGCCAAGCCAACCACCGAATGCATTAGCATCTTCCTCGCAGCCAGACCACACAAACCCAGGCTGGCAGCACCTCCCCAGCCCATACCATGCCAACCGCGCAGACCACCCAAAAAGCCACACTGGCTGCAGAGCGCAAACTGCTCCCTAGAGCTGGAGCTGCAGCATCTGAAACCCAGGAGCACCCTGAGGAGCCCCACGTCCTCCATAAGGGACCTGCCACGGGGGGCGAGCTGCAGCAAAGCATCAGATGTCAACCAGCCTAAGAAAGGAGGACCTGGCTGCTGCTTCCGCACCGAGGCGTGCCCCAAAATCACAACTCCCTACTCAGATGCTTGCACCTTGGATGGGGCCGTGCTCCTTCAGGGCCCTCTGCAGCGCTGGCCTTCTGGTGGACGGGAGACTTGGAATAAAGCAGGCAAACAAGAGCAGTGCCTCCACTTAAAAGCCCTTTAAAGGCTCGGGCGTGATTGATGTGTTTAAACTATCAACCGCCGCTGGTTGAAGAGGAGGTAAATACGGGACCGAGCCCTGCGGCTACACAAACAGAGCCAAAGAGTAAGCAAACAGCCCGACAAGTCCTGCGCTCTCCTGGAGACCGGGTTTGCTCCGCACCGCACCGCGGGGCTTGAAGAGGAAGCACCCGGCAGCGAGAAGAGGGAGCTGGGGTGAAGCTCGGCCCCTGCTCTGCCAGAGCTGCTGGCCATGGGTTGCAGCACCCCCGGCTCACTTCGAGAGGCTGGGGGGCTTTGGGCAGAGCAGGGCTGGTACCCAGGTTCCTTGGGCAAGCTGCTATGGGGGTCCCCATAGCAGGGGGCTGGAACTGGATGAGTTTAAAGGTCCCTTCCTTGCGTGAGCAGAGTGGGAAGGAGATGGGGGGTCCTCAGTGCGTGGAGGGAATCAAAGCCAGCAAGCAGGGAGCCGAGGGATGTGCGGGACTTCGCTGCTGCAAGCTTCAGGTGGAGTTCAATGGGCCATTTAGCAGGTAACTGTCACTTCAGACAACACGGATTAGGCAGCCAACGGGAGCCAAGCTAGGGTGACGCTGCTCGTAATCCAGTGGATGCTCAAACACTGGGGCGGCTGGATAAATAGACAGTTTAATTAAACCAACAAGTCATCGTTTATTTTCCCATCACAATAGGTTAAATGACTTTTTATTCCCATTTTCCATCTCAACAGAGCAGACTTTTTGGTAATAAAAGCTCAACTCTAATTAACAGCTGGTGTGGTTGTACTTGGCAGCACTGCGAGTAATTCAGTACAAAGCAAACACATTTACTAGAAATGGCTTTTGATTGCAGAGCCCAAGGTAATGGATGTTTTGGGAGCGGGTGCCAGCGGCAGCGTGGTTATTGTTTCAGGATGGAGGACAAGGGGAGAGCGGGAAGGAGCCTGGCCAGGGAGGTGGAAGTGGCAAAACACCCAACTAACTGATAAAGCAGGCCCTGGGATGCGGTTGGCACCCATGGGTGATGCTGAAAGGCCTCTTGGGGCAGGCAGAGCTCTTCCTAAGGGGGGGGGTCGGGTTCAGGAGGGTCACAGTAAGAGGTGAAAACACAAGGATGAATGATCCCATGGTGCTGTCTTATGCCAACCCCATCCCCTGGGACTCAACTACTGCTCACCCAGTGGGCAGGACCATGTCCCTCATTCCCATGGGTGCTCCCCATACAGCCAGAGGGACATCCACACTTGCTGCTCCTGTTACAGATCAACAGATGCCGTTTAGAGCTGGGACATCAAATCGGCCCAGCTCATCATTTCCTATTATAACCTCTTCCTTTCCTTTACATCAGCACTGCTTTACGCAGCAGCTTGTTACTGCTTAACGCCGGGGAGGAAGAGGCTGATGCTGTTGGCTGATTCGGTGTGTCAGCAGCTTCACCTGCAGTGGTGTGATTTACACACACACACACACCCCCCCACAGCCCCAAGGCTTATCTAGTCACACTATCAGGCACATCTACCCCTTTCCTAATGGCTGTCATTATTTGTGCAGGAATATTGACAACAGCTTGAAGTCCTGGCCATAAAAATGATCTGAAATCAATCTCGCATGTTTCACTTACTGATTTCCCATCCAAAGGGTCTCTCCAGTGATTTAAATACCACATCCTCATCCCGGCCTCCACATCGATCCCTGCTCAGGTGGAGCGGTCCCTGTGCCTTGTCATTTGTCCCCCCCAAGGTGGCAGCTTTCCTATAAGATAGAAGCAGATTTCCTCAAGTTAAAACAGGGAAAAGGTTTATTTGGGGAAGTAGGGAGGGATTTGACCTCCAGACTGAGGTGCATTTGTGGAGGAGGGATGGATGCTCACAGGGAGGAGGTGACCCAAACCCCATTCTGAGGGCACCTCCGGAGTAGCTGGTTCCTCATTCGGGCTGGGAGCCACCCTCTGCTTCCAACAGCAGCATGGATTCTGGCACGGTTTGGGTTGGAAGGGACCTTAAAGCTCCTCCAGCTCCAACCCCTGCCACAGGCAGGGACACCTTCCACTGGAGCAGCTTGCTCCAAGCCCCATGTGGGAGCAGGTAATCTTGACATAGAAAAGACAGAGGCAAAAGAGCAATTGAGGGAGAGAAGAACCCACCTCTGATGCCCACCACCAATGGCAGAAGTCAGTCTGGATGCTGCATCCGAACCCTTTGTGATCTTCTGCACACCTCTGATAGGCAAGATGTCCTTGAGCAGAGCATCTTCCTCCGCAGCCCCAACCAGCAGCAGGTTAGCTCAGTAAAACAACCACTTCATTTGACTTTGGGCCATGCAGATGTGCTGGCAAGCCTGCCTCTGCAAGGGAGAGCCACCACCGGGCTCCAGTGGCTTCACGAGAGGCACAGCCCTGCACATGCACCCCTGTAAACCATGCCTCTGCATCAGCCAAGGCCGCTTTCTTTTGCCATCCCACCAGTACATGAGCTCAGAATCACACCATCATTTGGGACAGCACCACACAGCTTCGTGCAGAGCCCCACGAGCTGCAAAATCAGGCAAAACATCATGGAAACAGGGAAGCAGCTGGATGCAGCACACACACTTCAATGCACTGGGTTGTCCGGGATAGAGCTATCTCTAGGGTGAGTGGATTCCAGGAGCCCTGTTAAGGTATAATAGCAGTGTTGTAGGGAAAAGGCTGGAATGGCTTTGGGAGAGCCAGCCTGGCCACTGAGCCACCCAGGCTGTGTGCTTGCCAGAGGTAAGCGAGCCAAGAATGCAGGGGGCTGTGTGAGACTTGTCATCGGGGCTGTGCTGGGAGCAACGTGCTGCAAAGAGACATTGCTTTTGGAAACGCATATTCCCAGCTGCTCTTTGGGAAGCGCTCCCAGTCATCCTCCAGCCCCAGACCTGTCCCATGCATCCTCCTGCACCCCGTGGTACCCGGCCGGTCAGGAAGATGTATGATGCCGGGTGGGATGTACGGCATCGAACCCTGGGATGCAGCTACCTAACGGAGGGGCGTCCTCCAAACCCAGCCCAGTCCCTGGAGAAGGGGTTATGCTCCCATTAGGATAATTCACTAGCTACAGCTATCCCATAGCTGTAATATAGCTCTCTCTATGTATATATATAAAACATAGCTATTACCTATATAATAAATACCTGCTGGACCTTACAGCGGTGGCTTTGAAGGCGCAGGCTGCAGATGCACGGTGATCACAGGGTGACTTTAAGCGAAGCAAGAAACCAGGAGACAGCAACATCAGCCCTCAGCTGCTGCCCTGGGGTGGGCAAATGGTTTTCCACTTCATTCTTCAGCCTCTCCCGAGCAACTGGTCCAGTTCCTGCTGCCCTCGGAGGCTGCGCAAAGGGGGCGGGTGGTGTGGATCCCCCCCTCTTCCTGCTCAATGAGCTCTTACGGCTCCTGTCACCTCTCATTTGCTCTGTTTGGGTTTGAAAACCTGCCAGGAGAGAATAAGGAACCCCATTCAGGGCGGCTTAACCCAACCTCAAAACACAAGGCGATGCTTTCAGAGCCCCGCCGCTGATGGAGGAAGCCAAACCCAACCATGAGCCACAACCCAGGGAAGGGAAAGGAAAGAACCCCCCCCACCTGCATTTGCTTTGTGTGACCTCTAACTCCGACTGTCGCTGGTATAGAGCAAACACAGAGAGGAGAAAAACCACCTTGTCCTAAAGCAAACAGCAAGGACAAGGCTGATGAGAGCATTTAAGCTGTTATTAGAGCACGCTTGATTGCAGACCTTGCTGGAGCCCCACGGAGCATGTGATGTTTGCTTTACCAGCACTTAGCAGCTGTCCTGTTAAGGAAGAGAACAAAGCGGAGGTGTTATAAAGTCAATATTGGTACAAGGAGGCATGTGACAAAGGGCCACCGCGCTGCAGCATCGCTCCCATCGGGTTCATACGGCTTAGCTGGAGCTGACAGTGTTTGCCCTGAATTACTTTTCCAGATGTGGATGACAGAAACGATCAAGATCCCGGAGCCAGAGTGGTTATTCCCACTGCTGAGATACGGGTGAGGGGTTGGGGTCGGATGGGGTTTTTAATCTGAACTAGAAGATGGAGTTTTGGATTGAATCGAGAGTGTTTGCAGATGGTTTCACATCCCCAGAGCAGCAGCACTGCTGCAGGTGGAGCTGCTCTTCCATACCCACCCCACTGTTGGCCCCCATCCTAAGGAATCATCCTGTACATTGGAATTTATCCTGTTTATTGTGGCCAAGAGATGCATTGAAACGAAAGGTCAGTGTCCAGGGAAGCTGGGGCTGCCCCATCCCTGGCAGTGCTCAAGGCCAGGTTGGACACAGGGGCTTGGAGCAAGCTGCTCCAGTGGAAGGGGTCCCTGCCCATGGCAGGGGTTGGAGCTGGATGGGCTTTGAGGTCCCTTCCAACACAAACCAGGCTGGGATTCTAAGATAAGCTTCACCTGGAATAACACAAAGGCTTTTGAGGTACCTGCCCCCATCCCACCCCTACATCCTTTGGCCATACCACATCTCAACAGCAGCAAATGAGAGACCGCAGCCCCAAACATGGATCTGCTGTTCCCATCTGGGCTCTGTCGCGTTTCCCTTCCGAGTCACCCCCCAGCTCTGTTTATAAAGGCAGTGTTGACATTGTTATAAAGAGCAATGTCAACTTGATAAAGTTAATTACTTCTTATTTGCCATGTCATTTGCTTTGGGGGTTGGATTCACGGAGGAGCGAGCAGCAGGTTGGGACTGATGGGCAGCCCCTGCCATGCGCCGCGTTCAGCCGGGCGCGCTCCCACCCGCTGTCAGAGAGGGCATTAACCCAACAGATGAAGGTATTAACGGAGCAGAGCCGAGAATTCCCAAAGCAATAACGCATTCGGAGAGCCTGAGCTCCAGTAAATATTTACCCAGTCTTATTTTTCACCTGTATTTCTTGGAGCAGCCGATTTCAATAATCGGTGTTATCTTTAATATACTTCTATTATTGCAAGGCTTTGTTTGCATTGGTTCATTCCAATGCCTCTTCCAAACCTCAGGAAGCCAGGCCCCTGCGGAAGGCTCACCTTGCAAACGGTGTGTCCCACATTGCAGCCACTGTCATTCCTCCATCCAACAGCCTGGAGAATACTCAAGCCAGGTGGTTTTAGCGTATCCCATGCAGAAAACAAGCCCCAGGCCTGCTGGTCCCTAATCCAGGAGCAGCACCACACACACACTCTTCACACTCTTCTCTCTCTTCTCAGTGCCCAGAGAAGCTGTGGCTGCCCCATCCCTGGCAGTGCTCAAGGCCAGGTTGGACACAGGGGCTTGGAGCAAGCTGCTGCAGTGGAAGTGGTCCCTGCCCATGGCAGGGGTTGGAGCTGGATGGGCTTTAAGGTCCCTTCCAAACCATTCCATGACTCTATGAGCTCGCGCATCCAGAGGGCTGCAGTAAGCAATGAAGCACAGCATGGCAGAGCATCCTGTTTTCCCTGTGTACATCAGGAGGCAGGTGCTCCACATCACCACTCTCCTCCAGAGCATCTTCAGCATCCCCAGCATCCCCATTCCCCCTATTTTGCTCTGTCCTTCTGCTTCTACTGCCCTCTAAAGGCTGCATCTCCCAGTACAGGAGGCCTTGAAGGGCTTGAGCACCCTGCGCTGCTTGTGCATGGACCAGGGGCCACACGGTACCCACAGCCCTGGTGGGTGAGGAGGCCACCCATGGATGCTGATGCACAAGGACCCCCTACGCTCCCCCCTTTGCCAGGCAGAGGCTGCATAAACACCTACAAGGAGAAGGCTAAACCAGGCCTGAGAAGCTAACGAATGGCTTCAGAACAGCTCCAAGCAGAGCAGAAGGGCTGCTTCACCTCGGGACACCGCAGGCTACAAGGTTTACCAGGCAGAGCTGACGTTACTCACGGGATGTGTTCCCTGTAAAGGTTAAACCTCCACGAGCCGAGGTGGGTTCAGGCCTCACTGGGACCAACTGCTCCACAGGCTCCTCTCATTCCATTCCTCTGGCTTTTGTCTGCAGAACACCTTCTGCCCCTTTCAGCAGCACGGAGCCAAGAGCCCAAAGCTAATATTTATGCCTTAGATCTCTGAGATGCGATCTCATCACAAATCACTGCTTCAATAATCCGGCCATTTAATCACCCAGAAATGGGTAGAAATAAGAGGATTAGCTTCCATCCCAGGGAATTGGGTTTTACAGGCTCGAGGGGGGCTTTTCCTAATGAAACAACAAGAGCAGCTCGTGGTACACTCAAAAATAAACCCAGGTAGCCAAAGCTCCAGCCCAAGAGGCGGTGGGGCAGGGGAGGCTCCTCCGCAACCAGATAAACCCCTTGCTTGTTGAGCAAGGACTTCCCATGTAAGCCAAGGGTTAAACGAGGAATTTAACTCTTGCACATCCAGTCCTGGGGACCTAAGCAGGGACAAGGTGGGAATGAGCCCGTTGCCTTCCCCTGGGAGCTGGCTCCAAGCAATCCCACTGTGCCAACGCTACCCCTGGCTAATAGGTTTGGCCGAGGCAAAGGACAACTTTCTTCCCTATAGAAAAGAACTGCTGCTCCCCATCAGCACCCAAACACCCTTGTCCCCCTCCTTTCATAGGCGTCCTGTCCACGAAGCTGACTATAATCCCAGACAACGTAATTTTAGCTCGTGGGTGGCTTATTTTTAACAGCCTCTGAACTCCACATAAATCAAGGCAGACGCTGCAGACAAATGCTATTCTGGGAAGCAGGGAGCAGCGGTGGAAAAGAGCGTTCCTTACATGTCATTCCGGCTGCCAGAGCAGGTCCTGCCCGAAGGGGGACGGCCACCAGCACTGCACAGAAACATCTGCCCTGTTTATAAAGGGGGATAAAGCCCTGTCTTGTAGACACTGCCGCTGCCAAGCTCTCCTTGCTAAGATGCTTTTGTCTCCAGCATTAAGGTTCAAGATGGTTTCCATCCCAAGCCCTCGAGGCTGCTCCCAGCATGGGGTCTGTGGTTAACCTATGGCCATGACTCCATGAGGATTGCTCGTGCCTGCCAGGGTTATTGCTCCTCAGTATTCACACTGTGCTGTGGACAGAGCCTCTCAGAAGAAACGCAGCTCCAATTCCAACACCTTCAGGCAATCTAAAGCTTAGCCCTGCAATTAAGAGCCAACTTCCAGCTTCACACCCAGCCCCTAAGTGCCACTACAGACAGTCACTGGGGATGTAGCCTGGGGGAGACGGAGGCCACCCCACCATGGACCACCCCTGGCCAGCCAGCACTGTCTGCCCCATGGAGCCACGGCACAGGCCGCAGACTGCAGTGATCAGGGTTGGACATGAGAGAGGAGAGCACAAAAGGGGGTGGGAAATAGAACACAGTTCACTGGGAGAAAGGAAGAACACTCAGTAAGAGCTGAGTGTGCCCCAAGCCTCCAGCAGCAGCTGCTCTCTGAGCCCTGCCTGCATCCAGAGGGATGCTCCGCTGTTCAGAGCCAGGTGCATCCCTGCATCCCTGTCACGCACGGAGCAGTGGTACACAGGAGCCCAGCGGGGATGGGGCAGCAGCAGAACCTCAGGTTCAACATCACAGCCCATTCCTCCTCCCCATCCCACAGCAGCACCAAGCACCCATCTCCAAGCACAGCCAAGGGCAGTGTTGCTCAGTGGCCACAGCCAAAGCATCGATGTTCTGCAATGCCTTCGAAGCAGAAGCTGACTTCCACCCAGGCAGCCTCCGTTACCTCCCAGAGCCAGGATTTCCAGCCATGCCTTTGATCCCTCCCTGCAAATAGCTTCCACCAGGGAATGCAGGACTGAGAGTGCCCGATGAGGGGCCAGGCTGAGGACAGCTGTAGCCCTGCGGGTCAGGGGCAGAGCACGGCAGCATGCCAGTGTGAAGCACGCACAGGAGCTGCCAGGTCCGAAAGCAAACAGCCTCCTCCGAATCCATGTTTTCCTCCTCTGGCTCCTGGACCCTGCTGAGCACGCAGCCGGAATGCTGAGCACAGCAGAGGGGTGCAAGCACCTTTTCCACCCTGCAAAGTGCTTGGCAAGGGAGCAGGAGGCAGTAAAACCCCATGAGGTTCACTGGGAAGAGTTCAGCTTCTCCTGCAGGCTGCTGGTACTGACCCCCTTAACAGGGATTCACTGCCAGGGATGGAGGAGCGGGGTCCTGAACTTTCATCCCAACCCTCGACCAGGTTTCAATGGCAGAGCCTGGACCAGCCCCAGCTCAGCAGCAGCTCTGCTCCAGCTCCATTCCAGGGTGGAACCTGAGTGCTCTTCTGCTTTTCATTACTCAGCAGAGGCTGCAGGCAGTTAATGCCAACAACATCCAAGCAACAGAGTCCAGAGCCTTCACCTTCTGCCAGTAGGAAACTCTGACGACTCGGAGCTGGCAGGGAGATGGGGCAGCGTTAGCTGCAGCCTTCGTTCTGATGCGGTAGGAATTTGTTCCCTCAAAAGGTAAACACGAATCCAGCTCAGTATTCCTGACAACTGCTGGCTTGCCAAGGAGCTAAAGGACAGGCAAACTGGCAGAGATCCTCCAGCAGCAGGCTTGCTCGTGGAGGAGCATCCACTGCATGGCAGCGCTCTTCCACCAGAGAGAAGCAGCTGATGGAAGTGCTGAAGTTTTGCAGAGTTCCAGCTACAGGGACCAGAAAGCACAGAAGCCAGCCTCAAAACGAAGGCAGCGATGAGCTACTTTCACCAGCCTTTGCAGAGCAGTGCGATGCATCCCACTGGGGTACAGCATGGTCCTGTTGGCTGAGAGAACTGCCAGAGCCAAGGACCTGCCCTGAACCCTGTTAAATGCAAAGCAGTAATCACAAATCATCATGCCTTCACATCACCCTGGCTGCTTTGTTTGCACAAGTAACCGAACGCTCCTCAGCGACAGGTTCAAGCATCCCAACAGGAGGCAAGGGGGAAGCTGCCTCTTCCAAGAGCAGGGCAAGCAGATGGCAGGGAACATTCCTGCTGCTGCAGAGAGACACAAAGATCATAGAATCCCAGAGTGGTCTGGGTTGGAAGGAACCTTAAAGGCTCATCAGGGGGTTCAGCTCTATAAATGGCTCTAAGCCCAATGAATTGGGCAATAGCAAATTTGGGGTTAACTCCCCCCAGAAACTTGCCTGCGAGCAACTCGAGTTATTCCATAGGGCTGCTTCCTTACCCACTCAGGAAGGGTCAGCTGCACCCACTGCAAAGCTCAAGGGGAAGAAGGAGGTGCACATGCACTGCAGAGCAAGGCGAGCTGCATCTCCAACGCTGAAAACCTGTCGCCACAGCCCACTTGCTTCACAAAGGCTTTTCCATCCTCCCTGGCAGCAGACTGGTGGGAGCCAGCTCTGGCCAACGTCAAGCCGGGAGCCTGCTCAGCTATTTCAGAGCAGGGTTGGTACAGGCAAAGCCAAGCCTCCCACTGCTGTTTGTTTTAACGCTTCCCACCGACTGTCAACGGGGACTGAAGCACGAGTGCACAGAGATACCCACAATAAATGCCAGCCCTTGTTAGCTGAGTAAATTGTGTGCTTAGCCGAGTCTTAGAGGAATCTTTGCAGAGTAAACACTGCCGGGGCTACGTGTGAGGGTAAATATGGGAAGACGACGCAGAGACGCGGGGAACGACTTCAGAACGCAACTGAGTGGCACCAAACACAGCTCTGCTGATGGGGAAGCGCTGCCAGAGCTGGGCTGCGGGAGCACATGGAGCTCCTCTTGCCCTGGTCTTCTCTTCCCCTGAGCTAACAGGCTTCACAAAGCAAGCCCAAGCCCTCATCCAAGCCCTGTTAGCACAAACCCAGGGGCTCGCAAAGCTCCTTCTCACTCAAGAGGCTTCACTTAACTCATCTACGGTGCCCATCACAGGAGGCAACAGTAGCATTTGAGTAATTAAAGATGTAAGTAATTAAGACAGGAGGGCTGTGTTGGCTGCAGTCAAGCTCCCAAGCCAGGAAGCGCAGCCCAGCCTTCGCCCTCCCCTCACATCCCACTCAGAGGCAGGAAACCAAGGCACTTACCTCAGCCACAGAGCTCAAGGACCATTGAAGCACACCAAGAGCAAGCCATGGACTCCAGACAAGTTGTTACCGTGCTGCCACCTTCCTCCCAGTGTCAGCAAGGACAGGCACCCTCCTCAGCAAGGCCTTGTGTTTGCACTGCTCATTAACCTTCATAATAGGACAAAGTGCCTGCAGCCACCGTTTCCTTTGACCTTAACAGCTTTCTCCTTCAAAAGGAGCAATTTCTGTGCAAAGCTCTTGCAAAACACGATGTCAAAATACACAGCTGAGAACTAAACACGTTGGCCACGCAGCCTTTGCCACCAGTGACATGAGAACTGACAGTTAACCCAGGCTTCCACGCTGCTTTTCATACAAGCCAAATGAAGCCACATTCCATAGCTCACTATTTCCCTTTGCAAAGTTGTGAGCGTTGGTTTCCTGTCTTCTTCCCAGGTGTCCCCAGGAAAGCTTCCCATGATTTCTGCTGACAGGATGATGAAATCCAAATAAGAGAGACAATGTGCCTGCCATCGGGCTCATCATTAATAGTAGATCAATGACTTTAGTGTGACGTTCATTTAAATGCCAGAAAAAGGAGCATGAACCTTACTGAGGTTTCTTTCCTTATTTCTGTTGGCTGCTCTTCCCATCCCTACCTTCCCCCAGGGTAGCAGCAAAAGGTAGGAAGATGGGTGGAAGCAGGGAACCTACAGTTAGGGGTATCCCAAGACTCCACAGCACGGAATTCCCAGGCCCAGGACAAAGCCAACCTCCCTGCAGGGTACCGGGAGCTGGAGCCAGGCCCTGATGGTTATTCCACACCATCTAGTGGCGTTCGCTCTCCATGCAGCTGCAGCCGCGCTGCTTCCCACTCCCCTAGCACCAGGCTTTGCTCCGGAGCTCATGGAATTGTTTAGGTTGGATAAGAACTTTCAGATCCAAGTCCAACCGTTATCCTGGCACAGCCAAGGCCACCACTAAACCTTGCTCCTAAGTGTCACATCTACACGTTTGTGAAATACCTCCAGAGATGGTGACTCCATCACTTCCCTGAGCAGCCTGATCCAACACCAAGTTCCCAAATGCCTCTTCTAAACCCACGTATTTCTTCAGGCTGCTTTTTCTCCCTGTTTCTTCTTCTGTTAGGACTTACTAGTTATATCCTAAGACATTGCATTCAGGTAATCAGGCAATAAGACTAGCTTGAGGTAAATAAAAGCAACAAGATACTTCAACCAGCATCCTGAACACACATTTCACAGATGAAGGCTTGCCAACACAGAGAGCTATCTCTGCTTCCAGCTTTGTGAAGGCTCCTTGTTTCCCAGACCAAATGCTTTCTCAGTGATCACCCTAACTAGATGATCTTAAGGTCCTTTCCAACCCTAACTATCCTATTCTATGATTATGGTTGAGCCTGCTTATAGCTAGAGGAAAGCCAAGACTACTGCAGCACTAGCACCAGCCATTCCTGCTGCTGTGCAGCTTTCCATTCCAGCTGTGGCCCTTTTCCTTCAAAAGGGTTTAAAAAAAAAAAAAATCCCCTAGGATTTACAAGAAAAATGGGGTTTTAACTGCTTGGGAAGAAAAGCTTTTTCTTACACTGGAAAAAGCTCAAAGCTTCAACACCTTTCAACAAGGCACTCACAAAACGCAACCAACTGCCCCGAAAGCAGTTTGCAGACACAAAGATAAGGTTGTCCAAAACATATCTTGGGGTTATAATTGATCAAGCAGATAATCTGCTTGATTATTAATCAACTAAGGTGCAACTAAGGTTAGCACCACAGCATTTTGACAGTGTCTTGTGCAGAGCTGTTGATGAAAGCACTTTTTGGGATGCATCTAAAGTTTAAACCAAGGAATCTGCTTGATTATTATTTATCAAGCAGATTATTATTAATCAAGCAGATTCCTTGGTTTAAACTTTAGATGGTTTAAACTTTTTAGATGGTTAAAACTTTTTAAACTAAACTTAGATTGGTTTAAACTTTTGATTACTATTAATCAAGCAGCTTCCTTAAACTTTAGATGCACCCCAAAAAGTGCCTTCATCGACAGCTCTGCACAAGACACTGTCAAAATGCTGTGGTGCTTACCTTAGTTGCTGTAGCTTCACATGCCCCCAAGTAACAAGAACATGCTTTGTAAGAGCCACTGAATAAAAGTATTTATTTTAACAGGTTTGCAGAGACACATATATATAAAGTTCTCACCATATCTGTGAGCAAGTTACCCCTTCGCCCTGTATCTACAGATGTAAAACATGAATTACTTACACTACAATATAAAGTAGGTCTGATGTCAGGTCACCATTACCCATCGGTTTCTTGCTTCATTACTATGAAAGTCTGAAGATTGAATTGTTTTTTACAAGCTGATTTGAGTATTAAATAATCCAAGGTAATTCTTCCAAGAAGAAAGCCATGTTACCAAGCTCATGCTGGTTAACATAAAATATGAAATGGCATAGAAACACTCTTAAAGTGCGTTACTGCATCTAAATAAATAGCAGCATGACTCTTCGAAACAGAGGACCTGACAAGGAAGAGTGACCAGAAGTATTTTGCACTCTAAAAAGCTGGAAAAATAAATGCAAGGCAAAAGCCTTGTTTCATTAGTCTATAAAGATACAGCTCAATACATACAAGACAGAAGGTTCTTCAGGAGTCTGGGATATATCTACTGAAAACACACACAGCCACGCACATGCTTCTTTGGGACTGCAAGAGGTATCTCCCATTTAACCATTGCCTACCACAGGAGGTTATGAAAACACCAGCCTGTGGGGATAGCACAGCAGTTTTCATCAGGTTTATCATTGGCAGCAGAGATTACATCAGTCTGATAAAATCAAGAGGAATCCAATGCAGCAGCACATGAAGTTCATGGTTTTCTTCGCCTGAAAAGGAAAAAGAAAAGCCACAAGTAACTTCTGGGTTTTACACAGCAGCATTTTCCTTAACAATAAATACCTTATTTACCTAGCCTGCTGTATATACAAGTCTCACATACTTCCTATGCTAGGAAATGCAACAAATTAAACTAAAGATATTAGCAGGAAACATGTATTTGACTGTCTTTCTTAGACAGCTGTGAGCATAAAACAAAGGCTTAAGTTACTAAACAAGCTAAAATAAATACAAGCTCCAACTCAATACACAGATAAACTAAAGGATATACTACAATATTACAAGGCTGTAGCAAGGCTGCAAGTAGCAGTAGCCACCTTGAGCATGTCTCCAATAAGAGATGAAATAAAGTATATGCTAACATGATGAAAGGCTCATATTTGTCACCTTATCTGAAAGGGGGACACTTTCAGACACTCTCCAAAATACCCTTCCACCACAGTTCTAAACTTTCTGGGTTCCAAATGCAGTGAGTTTACTTGATTTTGCCTTCACAAACATTTTGTCTCTCTCCAGCCCTTTCTCCTGCTGCAAAGGTCTTGCAAAACTGCATTTTCTTCCTCTGAGCTGAACAGGACACCTCCGGAGCAGTGCCAGCACCTAGCTGCAAGAGGCCAAATCTGGATTGAATTCTCCTCTGCAACCTCTGGTTTAACAGAACTATCCTATCTGAAGCATTTCCTTGGTCACTGAAATGTTTTGTTAGATGTGAGGCTCAGATGTTAGCACCAGCCTCACAGACTGCAGGATCATTTGGACTCTGTTAGAAACTGGGACTGGTGGCTTGGTAAACTTCCATTCCTGGGTGCAGCTGCCACTGATCCCACCACATTAAAGGCAGGCCTGAAGAATTCAGGCTGTTGTCTATGCCTTTGAAGTGAAGGTTTCTTTTAGCACAACTAGAGCCCAGGCTTCCTTAGTAGGTGCCTTGATAATGACAGAGCAGGCAGCAGCTGGAACATTAGCTGTGTTCAAGTAAACCATTAGATATACCCTGTGGTCATCACATCCCCAGCTCCCTCCTCCCAAAGCCATGCTGAAATTTACTGAAATTTATTAAAAATGAGTATTCTTTACTACATCAGCATCTGATAAAGGCTGGGGGACAGAAGAGGAAATACAGATTAGCACTCAGTCACTGCCATCCCTAGCCCTGTTCCACTCTGGACATGCCAGGCATCCTACAGTTCCCACTCTGGCATTCAGTGCAGTAAGCAGAATATTGAGTTTAAGAAGAATTAAGTTGTCTTCTGGGTGGAGTGTCCTACAGGTCTATCCCATCACCAGCTTCCAACACTGAATGATCCTGCCTCTGCACCCCAAACCTAAATTAGGAAAGGCAGCAAGGTCAATAGGGGGTAAAAACAGAAAGCTCTCCCATGTTAGATGTTACTAGGAAAGAGAACACAATCCCCCAGCTACAAAAGGAGAGAGGCACTTACTTGGGCTGAGCATGATGCTGATACCCAGGTCCGAGAGCTGATCCTGCCCTCATCTCCACTGCCACAGAACACTGCCAAGACACACAAAATCGGTCTCTATGGCTAACCCCAAAACACAGCTATGAGCATTACCCCAAAATCTCATCCAGACCAAGCATGAGATAATCCCCTTCTTCCTTTTTAGCTTACTCTGGTTTCCACATCAGTCCATTCCGAGTCTGCAGCATCCTCAGGCTGGTCAGGATTGGAAGGTGATGATCTTCGTTTTCGACTGAAAGAGTATGAAGACAGTTATAAGCATCATGTATTTTGGCAGATTTTCATATGCAAGAGAACGCATTTTATACTTCCTAAATAAATCCTTTACTCTCAGCAGCAGCCCAGCCTTAAAAGCAGCTCTAGTAGCTATAAGCCTCACCAAATTACTTTTACATGATTTCAAGTTAGATGCAGCAACTTCTATCCAATCATTTGGACCAGAAGCAGTTCCATGTGCACTGCTGGAGCTACACAGCTCCAGCAGCATCAGAACCTCAGGTTAACACCACAACTCACCCAGTTGGAGATTCCTGCTTCAGAGTCTCTATCTCAGTGAACTGCACAGCCTGTCCACCACCTCTGGTTTTGAAAACATCACCCTGGGAAGCAGAAAGCAGTTGACAAGGTACAGTCACTAAATCAGCACAATTGCTACAACACTGGCTTTCACATGAAAACTGTTTTCATGAACACACATGAAAGAATTGAAGGTTTTTTAAACTCAAAAAGAAAAAGCAATATTAGAAGGCCTGTGAGTAGAGGAAAAATGAATCAAAACCTTCTTGTTCCAAACTACAAAGAGCTCTCAATTTGCCTTAGGTAAGTACAGTCAGCATTGTGGGGCACAAACACTGCAAGTGTTCAAAGCCTGGGCTCTCACCAGTTTGCTTGTCAGTTGACTACGAGAAATTGTGTCCTGGAGCATTCGACCATCCATCACTGCAGCAAGTTACTCACACTGCTACTGGAGATGAAACAGCACCACTCCAATAGGACTGACTCTGCAAGATCAGTCTAACTCTTTCACTACAAATGGATTACTGCACTTTACTAGAGGAAAAACCAACACTTCATTACTTTCAGGGAAACTAGTGACTGAGTTAAATGGGTTTGTAATGCTTTATAGAAACTAATGACAAAGAACAGTATCATCAGACACTAAAAGCTCCCTCGAAGGACAGAACTTTCAATTCAAATCTCACAGCAGATCAAGCCAAACACACCCTTTCACAAGCCAGTAACACCACAAAGGGGTTTGACAGAGTTATCACAAGTCCCCAACAAAGGCATTTGCTTTACCTTAATGAGCTTAGTTTCAATCTCCCCATCAGAGGCTAGCTCCTGGTGCGTCAGCATGTACTTGTCACACTTAGCTAGCGCCTTTTCGCTTGCAGCTGCCACCGTGATGGCATGAGGCACTTGAGGCTGCATGACTGTCTCAGTGGGCACATTAGAAGGTGGTTTATGATCCACCCATCTCTCCCCAGCTGAGCGGGACCGTCTGTGTCTGAGCCGAACTGGAGGTGCGCTCTGAGCAGAGTGGGAGAGAATCAGGAGAAATCAGCACACAGGAAATCACTCACAGGGTATCCTTAGCTCCTTAGAAGGGAGCTTTGCAGGTCTGGTTAAGATGTGTCTGTAGGAAGATCAAAGCTTCCTTCCTCAAGTGCTTTCAGAGTGCATCCTGAAAGGCACCATTACAAAGAGCCTTGCAAGGAGTTATTAATGGATTCTTTCTCTGCCAATTCCTGTTTCTTGTGAATTTTAGCTGTTACCCAATCTGTTGCCAATTCCAGACCTAAGAAGGTCGCCTCAAGGAGGATATCATTATGTTTGGTAACGCTCCTTCCAAGTTTCCAAATCAAACCCAATTGCTATGAACATATTAACCAACCACAAGAGAGAAAATTACATTTCCATGGATGCATTTATGATTCAAAATGGATTTTGGGGGTAGCAAAGCAAGCAGGGTATGGATTCCCAACACCTTTAAAGGAGGCAAAACCTAACACTGAGTAAACAGAGCAGAAGCAGCATCCCCTGTGCTGGTGCTATTGCTTCTCAACTCAGCTGTTGGAAATCCATAAGAAGTTCATACATTTCCATCTGATGAACATTATTGTCAGGTGCTCAGGAAAATCAGAACACTCTGGAAACTCAGTTCAAAACCTGGGTCCCTTCAAGATCTTTGAATGGGGTTTTGAAAGAGTATTTGCAGCCTCTCTCTGCTCCATTCACATGCTCACTTTGGAGACCTCTAAAACATGGTGAGCAAAACTATGAATGCAAGTGCCACCCCCTGTATCTTCACGTGATGAGCATCAATTAGGATTTCTTTGACCAACAGACACCGACATTGGCTGGACCCTTTACAGATAAACCTCTTATAAGTCTAAAGCAGCTCTTCATCATTAAACATACAGAGGGAAACAGGGCTTTCAGCAAAAATCTTCCATTACAAAAAGCAATCATTTCAATACATTTTAATGGGCATGGGCTTATTTCAGTTGATTTTCTTATGAAACCATTCTGCCAAGGTGCCTTGGAACTCATGCTATTACTGGTCACATTTTGCTGTGGCACAGATCGCACCCCATTCTCTGCTGACAGCAATTCATGTATTAGTTAATTGGAATAGCATTTGCTTAAAAGCCTGTCCCTCACTTCAAAGGGCCAGCAAGTGCCAGGAATTTTGAGAACACTCAGCAATTAATCATACCACGATTAACTTTGCTCCTCTCAAGAAGCTCTCTAAGAGGCTGGGGTGTGCAGTTCCCTTTGATTTACCTGAGCCACTGTGACAGCACTGTAACGTGACAGAGATGCCACTGAATCAAACATTTGCATGCATCACTTTAATGAAAAGGAAGTCTCCCACCTGTAAGCAAAGCCTCAGTTTTAACACAGATGTTAAGCAAGACTGTTCTGGGAGGGTTAAAGTTAACAGTTACACATGCAAGACGTTTGTCCAAGCACTGTTTCCAGTAGACATTTGCAGGCATGGCTCATAAGACCACCTTTTAAGCTGCCCAAACAGACTATGGTAAATTGCAGGCTGCAAGACAGGTTTGAAGAGACAGACACAAGTTAAAACACAAGGACATTTATAGCTAGACAAAAAGTCTAGCTGGTTCAGAGCTCCTCACAGGGCTATCGATGCACCAGCAAGAAACACAATAAGGGGGAAACTACCATCTATGTTAGGTGTGCTCAGTTGCAACGAGTTTTTGAGCCAGACTGAGCAACACTACTTTGAGCTTTTGACAGGAGCAGCACTAACCCTGTGGCATTGATCCTCTTCTATTTCTAGCTCATCTCTATGCCTGGGAAGCTCAGTGACTCCAGTCCAGCACATCCCTCGCCTTCTGTTTGAGATGTTATAGTCTCTATTTTGTTCTGGTTCTTGTTGTCTATTCCTTGCATTAGAAGTGCCACTGGTAGGCTTGTGCAAAGGGGTTTTCTGCTCCCATTTCATAACACAGGATGCCACAGAAATGTTGCTACAAGAGTTAGAACGTCTGTGCACCTGCGGGTTGCTCACGAGCCGCTGGCTGTTAGGGACCTGAGTAACAGAGTTACTAGGAGGCTAGAGAGAATAGGAAAGGAATTAGTGAACACACAGAACTGTCAACTTTCAAGGCAATAAAACATTCAATACTGACAAGGTGCAGTGCCAATTCAAGCTCATGGGTTTGGAGAGGTATTGTGTTACAGTGACAGCATTAAGAATCAGGCATTCTTCTAACAGCAGTAGTATTAAAAGGTAGAAGCAAGGATAAAAGGCAATGATAAATACAACAAGAGACAAAGAACTCAAAGCAAGTTTAAGTCATCCAAATTCTGTGCTTGGGAAGTATTTTCTAACCACTAAAGAGAAGGGGCCTGCGCTTTGGCTCATTTTTATAACTGTGCTTTTCCCTGTATCGAGGAGTGTTTTAAAGGCAACATACAGGTGCCGGTGGAGGAGACACTGATCTCTGAACAGGCTTCTCTCGGTCTCTCACTCGTGAAGGCCTCTCTGGCTTCTCATTTTTTGGTTCAGTAACAATGGCCTTCAGCTGCTTCAGTTTTTCATCTTTAACCCAAAGTTTGTTCTGCATTTCCAGCTGCTTTGCTGCCACACGACGCTCCTACAAAGACATGGGAGGAAAAGCATGAAGTACCTTACAGGAAAGCACAAGTAATGGTGCTGAAAGCTTGAAGGGAATTGCATATTCCACATGAAACAAAGTTCTTCCTCACCGAGATACAAGCTATTGGAAATAACAACATGTCAAGCCAAAGAAAGACTTTGCAGATTATAAAATAATACCATGCTTAATTCCATAAGCGTTTTGCTTCCTAAATTACAACAAATGGGAACACGTCTATCTATAGTTCAAGCAATGATGCTGAAGTAATAGAGTCCTGCAGTAGTAAGAGTTAATCCCTCAGATTTCCTTTCCTTATTGCTTGTCAAGTACTGAGCAAGACTTCACATGCAGAGAAAGGTGAAATTCTGACATGAGGCTTCTACTGACAACCGATGGAACAAGAGAATCACATCTTAGTGCCACAAACCCAAAAGAACAAATTCCACGTTTTGAGATGAAGTGACATAGAGCTTAAGCGAGCTGCTCTAGCGGCATCAGAAGTCCTTGAGGACTTCATCGTATCACTGTACACATAGAAAAGTTAAGCTCAAAACATCTGAGTCCGTAATAAAAAGCCAGACACATCTCCACTCTTAACACTACTATAGCAGAAAATCCCTCACTTAATCCAAGGCGGCTGGCACAACCCAGCATCACTCCATTACACATTTCTAACAGATGTAGTCGTGCACTTACACACTCCTTCTCCCATTTCACGCTGGTTTCTGTCACCATGCCTTGCAATCGTGCCTCCATCCTGCACTTGTCCGAAGCCTGACGCTGCAGTTGCTGGCTCTTGCTTTCTAGCTCTTGCTGAAGATTACGTTTGTCTTCTTCATAAATTGTTGTAGTTTTCTCCAAGATATGAATCTGGAGGAAGACAGGAAGGACTTGGCAATGCTTCTTAGAAGCACAACCACCTAAGCCCAGAATTGCCAGTTCTATTTGACTGTTAACACGTACTGGAATGCATCAGCTGTTGTACAAACGTAGCCAGATAATGGTCAACATTCCACAAAGTTTCAGAGATTTTACAACAGAAGTTGCCCGTCTCCATGTATTAAGAAAAGCCTCACCTCATAAGAAAGCCATAAAGCGTTCAGTAAGAGCTCCCCACAAAATACTTTTAACCTTGTTTCTAATACCCATCTTACAAGCAACTCCTGACACCAAGCAGCTTGCCAAATGACACACTTGGTGCTTGGCTTTAGACAAGGAAGAAACTGACCTTGTATTCCAAAGTTTTTATTTTCTTCTCCAGGCGTTCCAGCTCCATTTTTTGCCCTGCTATTGTTTTCTCTTTTTCAGACAGTTTCCCTTGAACATAGTTTTCCTTGGATGCAACGCTGGACTCAAATTCTTGCAGCGCTGTTTTAAATGCACGCACTGCAAGGGAATTGATATATTTTATCTTCTCACCGTATCTCCACGTTGTCAAAAGCACTTCTGGTTTTCTCCCACCAACAATGCTTTCAGCTATTTCATTACCTTAGAAAAGGCTTTTTAAATGATCAATCAAGGCAAGATATGTCATGTTGTACAGAAGATACAGGAGAGATCCCTTGAGTAGTAATAAGGGCACCAAACCTAGCTCCAAACTGATGCTCAAACTCTTACCAGTTTTGGCAATCTCCTCTGACAACAACTGTCGTATTTTATGGCGTTTTTCCAGGACTTCAATCAACTTTGGAAGTGTTTGATCATCATTAATATCCAATAGCTCACATGAAGGCAAGGGAGGAAAGTTCTGCAAAAGCAGTTCTGAAACAGCTTGCTCTTCTGTCTCTGTAAGATTTAAAGCCAAGAGAGTCTGTTGGCAAGCTGCAGAACAGAAAAACTCCATTTGACAATGCACAGCCACACATCATTCATTCCTTAGTATCATGAAGCAGACAGAACTTGGAATTATTAATGAGAACTCGAGGTTTCCAGAAGAGATGACAGCGCTGAGACAAGATTAAATGTCACATTCTCAATTCATTGCCTTATAATACCTCCAGGCTACTCCCGATTTCTAAAGGGAGCCCAAAGCATACAAAAACATCAAAGTATCATCCCCAGCACAATTTCCTTTCAGGAGCTGTAATAATAGGAGCATGAATTCAACTCACCACAATAACACTTCCACAGTAACTAGGTTTATGCTACAAGTAGCACTGTGGGATGAAAATTGTGCCTATTGCAGAGGAGGCTCAAAGCTAAGCTCCTTTTGCACATCCAAGGCTCAAATAATTTGCTTTAAAATTGCCTGAAACTGCTAACAGGAAAGAACCTGCCGTAACCACCCAGCATTCTAGCATTTACCTTCATTTATTGGCCCCCCCCTCATCTCCAGCTTCCTTTGGAGCTCCTCTCTGAAGGCCTGATTCCTGAAGCGCCGGCCCGGTGTCAGGGCACAGATGGGTCTGTCGGCAGGTCTCGCCACTTCAACCTCCTGCGCCATCTCCGCAAAGCGCATCACTTGCTACAATAGAACAAAAGCAAGCTGAACGCCAAAACTAACCAAGAGGCAAGCCACCTGAAGCTGGAAAGTGAGACTGTAGGTCAATGAAGGTATTAGAGGAGACATTATCAAGCTATAATCTCAACTAGATACTTTGGGATTGAAGTGGAGTATCCAGAAGCCTTCCCAGTCACACCTTCCCAACCTCAGCCCCCCAAGGGACCATAAAACCAACTGTACTGACACAGCTCAGGTTATTCCATACTTGATTAAATGAAGTGCCCAAGCAACAGAAATTATTATTCCTCACATCCACTCAGTAGAAGAATTCGGTGACAAACATGAAAAAAGGAGAGGAGAAGGTAAGATCTGCAAGGAAGTTACCAGGCTTTCTTCGTAGTCCTCAGCTTTAGGGTTAACGCACACAATCATACGCACTTTCCCTTCACCATCAAAATAGTTCTTGAAGAGATGAGTCAGTTTGCAATCTCTGTATGGAACCATCTGAAAATAAAGTATATGAAAGACGTAGAAACCTTTCATTACACCAGATGTTTGTCAAGTCAATAGGTAATTAGATAAGGGGTTGCATACCTTATTTGTTCCACACATTTGGTTTTCCCGCAGGACTTCAAGACATGTTCTCAATGTCATCAGTGACTGATTAATATTACCTTAAAGCCAAAAAAAAAAAGCCCACAAGGCAGAACAATGCTGTAAGCAACTTTTTGGATCACATTGCTAAACTATTTAGCAGTTTAAGAACAAAATTGCCTCAATTTAAGTTCTATTTGTTATAGCTAATTGCTGTAATTAACTGAAGTATCAGAGTAACTGCTACTAAAAACTTCTGGTTTCCAAACCAGAGGATTTAAAGTCATCAAATAAGACAACAGAACATGATAGCAGGACACTTCAATTCTTCCTACAACATCTTTTCTAGGAGTAGATCTAATAGCGCATATGATTACCAGGAAGTCTGAAGGTGGTTACATACCTGCTTCTCGCAACCTGTTCCCTTCAGCTTTTGTTCTATTAGTTCTTTCACTTCCAGCAAGATCAACTAAAGACAGCTGGCTTAAAGTGATCTGCTCTTTCTCCTGTTACAGAAAACAAATTACATTAGGCTAAGATCAGCAACATATTCCTGTTAACAGGGTGGGGAGCTCCCCCTCACCTCCCAGACCTAAACTAGTATGCACACTTCAAAAGAATGCGTGTTCTGCCTCTAAATAAAGTCTGAGGAAGTTCTTATAGCCCTTAATGAAAGAAGCTGGGTACCACAAGCTCTTCTGGTGGGCAGGTTTAGCAGATCCCCTCGTCTTGGGCCACAAGACAGATACAACTGTACTCATTCAAACCCTCCACTTCTTAGATTAACAGGTTTTGATTAAAAGCAGCAGAGGTAAAAAGCCAAATAAGCAGCTTTGTGCTCTCTTTTAACACCCTGCTTTCATCACAAAGAGAAGACCAATTCTGTTAGAGACTTGAAATTCAATAACTTTGATTTCCTTCACGATGAAATGCTCAAGACACAGGAATGGTTTTGGTGGGCCATGCTTTACGGTTCACTGCCTTTTCCAACCTACATGCACACACACACACAGAGTTGTGCCCTGGAATTCACCTGCAGCACGTTGTCTCCGTCTGCATCCAGCGGTGCCTGAGCCAACTTTATCATGAAAACACTGTGAGAACGACTGGATTCTCGATTCAGCTGAGTGTTTGCAATCCGCCTCTTCTTTTGACCTGTTTAGAACAGAAACAATCCTTCCAAGCCCCTGTTTTACCTCACAGGCTCACCACCTGGCAAAAGCCATTCTGTTTTCAGCATGTTAGGGTAAAGGATTACACATCTGCACTGCATTTCAGATGTTAGAGTCCAAGACTCACCTCGCCAGAACACTTCAAAAGCTTCTTCTGTAGATTTCACCTCTACTTCGGTGCATCCTGTTACATACATGTTGTGATTCTGGTCCTCACGAAGCACTTTGGACTGTGGAGGTCTTATGGACAGGGAGGAAACAAAAGAAATAGACACCACCAGAACTGAGTTTTTGGTATAATACATTGTCATGGAAATTTTCTTTTGTTTAAATACAAAACTCAGACTGAATAGGTCAATTATCCATACAGCAGATGGAAGAGGAAGTACAAGTACATGGACACACACTCAGCCAAGATTAGTTACACTTCAGCTACTGCTTTAATTGAGAAGCTACGTTTAATTGCAATTCTTACTAGAAATCACGGGTTTGGGTGGCAGCTATTGTTTTTCTACATGCACACAGAAGCAAGATGGCTTCAGCAGTGTTCTATATTTGCTAGGAAAGCAAGAAGAGACAGAGAGCCGGTCAAGTTTGCTTTCTGCTTCTACTAAAAGGAAAGGTCACTTTTCAGTATTGGCAATAATATTCTTGTGCACATACATAAAGTCACCATTTCGCACAGGAGTGTTGCAATTGTTCCACCTACCAAAAAAACAGGGTTAAAGAAATATTAAGTCATTCATCTTGTGTCTAAAACTCGTTTCATATATAATAGACTGCAGCTTCTATAAATAGAAATAAACCAAGATTCCTCATAGGCTGATTTTTGGATATTAGCAGAATACCAAAGCCAATAATTTCATACTTCTTTAAAAAGCATTCCCAGAGATTCAAACCCTTTTCCAGCCAGTGCCCTGGAGACAGCTCCTGACGTTTTGCTCTAGTTAGTCTTTGTAAATCAGCCAACTCTTTAATTAAGACATGTACCAATGGGCAGGCAGGGGGGTTGCTTTAATGGTTTTAGGATTAAAACCAATGTACCCAAAGTCTGATCTGCAGACTGCTTTTTCTGACAGCTTCAAGATTCACCGATTTTAGGATGAATTTTAGACATCAGTCGAGTACAGACCGTCCCCAAAAATATCAAGAATTTCATTTATGAGACAATCCCTTTCTGGTTCCATGGGAAACTACTGGCATCAAGAGAAATCCTATGCAAACTAGCACTAACTATAAATCAACAAAACAGCAACTTCCATCCAATACACTATTTCCAGGAAAATAAAGTGTCAGCTAAGGAACGGCTGACTCCAAGTGGCAGTCGCCTGCTAGGAATAGTACTCACAGAATAGCATGAAGAGATTTAGAATCTCAGTGGGATACAACACACTGCCTAACAAATTAAATATTTGCATATTAATCTCCCATTATAACAGGGAAGGGAGTGCCAAGTCTTAGCAGCAGAACAACCATCAGCACTTGGCACACTTCAATACTATTGTCTGGCCTCCTTTGCCATCACCTTTTTCATGTGCTTTTTTAAATGATTCCCGTGAATTGAGCCACATTTGCCAAGACTCCAGCTGCAAAGCCATATTGTAGCTCCTGCAAAAGCACAGCTAAAGCAGGACTAATGATATTCATAAAACTAACTTGGGTTTTATAGGCTCAAAGGGAGCTTCCTCCAGGAGGTCATATATGTAGTTGTTGTAGATCTCAATATAGGAGACAAAGACACTGTAGACATTATCTTCATCAACGTCTTCCACTTTGCAGTGATCCTGCACATTGATCATATCCGCGAATTCCGGATCGATTTGTCGCCTGTTGGACACACACAAGAAGTGATTGCAATGAAGCACCCCGCAGCCAGCGACAAGGCAGTGAAAAAGCACATCTACTGACAGATAAATGTTTTGAGTAGGGAAATGCTCACACCAGCAACTCATGACAGCACATCCAGCGACACTGCATTAAAAAAAGCAGTGTGAAAATTAAGAAGATAAACTCCCGTCTGACACTGCTGGACTTGGTGTTAGCAAGAAATGCCTTGCAAAATCCCAGTCAACACTCCTATCCTCCTTTCAGCAAATCACTACTTTGCAGAATATCCCCAAGTTTAACTTCACAGCATTCCTACCCAGTAAATTCACTTACACTTGGGTTAACAGGTGCAAAAAATAGACTTCTGTCACCTGATTCCAAGTCTTTTAATCTAAACACTTCTACAACTCCTCAAGCCACATGCAATATCCTAACTTCCCATTAATATTTGTGTTTATTTCTTTTCGAAGGGAAGGATAAAGAGACCAAGATAAGCTAAACCCACAACAACAGAATAAGGATATAAGAATATAGGAACTAAATCCATTCTGCGTGTTACAATAGCAACTTACTTGCCCGATGGAGTTTTTGGAATAGGCATGGCATCTCTTTTCTGGCGCTCTAATAGGGCATCTACTTCACACTGAACCTCCACACCGTTCTTGTCATCAAGCTTAAAAACCTGAGCAGTAAGTATGTTTAGACAATACAACAACAAGCATTAGAGAACATAAGTGTTGGGCAGCAAACCAAATTGTTTGGTCAAGCTGCCTGGCACACACCATGTCTAACACACCTCATGCCCCTAACTAACATTCTGTCTGCTAGCTAACGTGAAGTAGATCTGACAGAAACCAGGTGTTCCTGAGATACCAAGCCACAGAAGCTCCCAAGCTGCACACAAGCAAGGAAAAGACTTGCAGTATTATTTCCAATATATTTAGATACCAAAATCCAGATATGTTTGACCACGAGGAAAGTCTCACATCTATATTATTTTAGATAAGGTTTCCTGTGGCTTTGTATCCTGTGGCTAGATCTCTGTCTGTAACCCAGAAAGCTTCCTCTTTTTGTTATTAATTAAAGAGTGAGCAATTATTATGAGGCCAGCCACACCATACATCTTTATGGAATGTCCATCCTAGTTACCAAATCTGCCTCCCCAGCCCAGCTCACTCTCAAGGGTGCGAGTTCTTTTTGGTTGGTTTTCTTTTATAAAGTGCTCCAGCCACAGGACTGGACAGGAGACACTTGGAACAGAAGGTTTTAATAGTGGATTTAAGCTGTTAGAGGCAACAGAGTGGAGAATTCAGCACAAAACCACTCACAAATCGCTTGGCCTGGAAGGGTCCTATGCTGTTAAAGATCATATCCAAACACCGAGGGAGAAGTCCTCCATCACCAGGAGAGCCTGTCATGGTGTGTGTTTTTCCACTGCCTGTCACACCGTACGTAAAAAGGAGACCTAGAAGGGACAGGAAAGAGAGTCAATCCTGCTTGCTGTGTCAAGAAGCAGTTCAGAAACTGGGTCAAACGTATTTGGGAAAATCAATGGCTCCTGTTTAACAGTTAACAGTAAAGTAACACACAAGGGTAAATGGGTTTAGATGCAGTGAAAGGCAACAAGAGCTTCCAAGGATGCTGAACCACAACTAGTCCATGGCAAACGAGATACACATTTTTACCCAGGCAACCTAAGAAACCTGGAGACACGTGAAGTCACAGTACCATAGTAAACTGCATGGCAGACAGGCAAGTGGCAGAGAACAAGTTCTTGCTTACCATTTCTCCCACGAATGAGATCTTCTACTAGCGGTTTAGCCACCACATCAAAGAGCTGCTTCTGAACAACAAGGGCACCAAACACCTCTTTGAAGGAATATTGTGTCTGGAAATAGAAGTTATATCATTTTAAGCCTTCATTTTTCCTGTCCAGAGTTACATTGCTCTGGCTCCCCATTCTACACATATGGCCCAAACCCTCCTTTTCTAGGAAACATCTGTTCAGGATAAATCAAGGATTAATTCATTTGTGTCTAGTTCAGTTTAGAGCTGGTTTCTTTCAATTAGTCCTTCAAGAAACGTAAACATTTCACAGAACCCCAGACTGGTTTGGGTTGGAAGGGACCTCAAAGCCCATCCAGCTCCAATCCCTGCCACATACAGGGACCCCTTCCACTGGAGCAGCTTGCTCCAAGCCCCTGTGTCCAACCTGGCCTTGAACACTGCAAGGGATGGGGCAGCCACAGCTTCTCTGAGCACCCTGTGCCAGCGCCTCAGCACCCTCACAGGGAAAAGCTTCTTCCCACTTCACTTACGTTCCTTTTACCCTTCGTCTACCCCGCAGAAAAAGCCTTTTTGTTTACAGAGACCATATTGGACAGTTAAGGCAATGGGTGGCTTTGCTCTAGGTGGTTTTCTGGGTTTGAAAATACGCTTCTCTAACAGCAGAAGCTGCCGATTTGCACACTAGAGATACCCCAAGCCAGCACCAAGCACTGACAGCAGGGTGAAAGACCTCAAGCCTCAGCTCCAGGCCGGTAAACATCCCCTCCCGCCCAGCCCCAAGGCGAGGTCCCCCACTCCGAGCTCTCCCCCGACGCCCGCCGTTACCTCCCGGTACTCCCCGTTGCGAAATATCCGGTATCCCTCGGGCGGGTGGATCTGCACCGTGGTCTCATCGATCACCTCGATGCAGCACTCCTGGTCCGGGCGGCTCAGCGGCCTCACCCTGCAGTACACCTGGGCACGGGGGGAAGAGGGGCACGGGGCCCGTTGGGAGCGCGGCCCCGGAGGGCCCCCGCAACCCTGGGAGCCCCGCACTCACCCCCACGGGATCCCTCACGCAGGGGTTCGACGGCTTCTTGGGCACCGGCCTCCGCGGCGTCCTCGTTCTACTGAGGGAAGGAGAGGCGTGAGCGGCCACCACGGGCCGGGCAGGGGCCGAGGGGAAGGAGGCCGGGGTCACACTCACGCTGCCTTCATGTCGCGGGGCCACATGTCGCGATAGACGGCGCCCACCGCCGCGCTGCCCGCCCCGCTCTGCTCCACCGCAACCGCCACCCGCGCGCTCTCTGCGATTTAAATCTACCAATCAGCGCGCACGTCGCCGAGCAGCGCGCCTGCGTAAGGGCGTCGCCGCAAGCGTTGCTATGACGACGCCATCGGGTGCGTCCCGCAGCCCGGCTGCCCCCTGCTGGCCCGGAGGAGCAGGGGGGGGGGGGGCCGAGCCCTGCCCCGACGCCCCCCGGAGCGCTGAGGCCGAGCGGGGCCCGGGCGCGGAGGAAAGGCCGGGGGCTCGCTGCGGCCTGTGGCGAGCGCGGAGCTAGCGCTGGGCCCGCAGCTCGGCCCTGCCGCAGGGGAACGGCCGAAGGCGCCGTGGTGCCCCGCAGGGACCGGGAAGCGGCTCTTCCCGCTCCCCAGCCAGCTCCACCTGCGCAGGGACACGGACAGAACGGGTCGCGGCCTGCCCGGAGGTGAACCCGTTCGTTCCCAACCTGGAGGAAGTGCTCGGCCGCGGAGCAAGGCCCGTAAGGTGGAGGTGAGCCGTGGGTGAGAATCCCGGCCCCACGGCTCCATCCGCGTGCCCTTCGGAGGGGCTGGAGGATGAAGCCGCTTGGCTTTAAGCCCTGGGCAGCAGCTCTGAAGGCTTCGGTGCATTGAGCTCAGCCGCCCTTAAACCACAGACAGGTCTGGTTCGGTGCAAATTAATTCAATTCAGTCAGTTTACCCCCTAAGGGAAAAGCAGATGAGTGAAGCCAAAGCGATGCCACCACGCTGGCTCTAATTCTTTACCGGGAGCACGAGCAGAAGCAGTGCTCTGGGCCGAGCTTCACTTCCAAATGCTGATGGGCAATACACTGAAACACCTGAGTTTCTGAATGTCCTCAGAGCACACGTCAAGGATCCAAAGAGCCAAAGGGACCCGACCGCCCCACGAGCAGTCCCACCATCACACCACCCTCACCCTGCAGCCTACCACTGATGAGATGGGGCTGCAGGGACCTACAGGAAACCTGGAGAGGGGCTTTGGCCAAGGGCCTGCAGGGACAGGCCAAGGGGAACGGCTTTAACCTGCCCGAGGGGAGACTGAGATGAGCTCTTAGGCAGAAGCTCTTCCCTGTGAGGGTGCTGAGGCGCTGGCACAGGGTGCCCAGAGAAGCTGTGGCTGGTCGTTTAGTTCTGTTTGGGATTTGCTCTGGATGGGGTGCAAGCCAATAAATACATACCCTGTATTATCTACTCGTAACAATCCGACACTGCTTTTATTTCTTTCTGTGAATACAATTTAGTACATTCAATAGGTTTTCGAAGGCCCATCTCCAGCTGCAGAAGAAACCTGGCTGCGTCAAGAGCAAACATTCACTCATCCAGTATGTGCCAGACAAAGGGTCCCTGCAAAGCGCTGCAGGATCCAGAGGGACAACGGTAGTGGAGAATACAGTGTAATGTATTCTAATGTCATTTTCCTGCACATAATGTCACCTGAGGAGGACGAGAGGACTTCCCAAATCCAAAAGTAAAACAACCAAGAAAAACTATATGTAAATTGGACAGCCTCTTTGATAACGCCTTGCACGCGGAGCCAGATTCCATCCCGCTCACACCAAGTAAATAAGCTTTGCAATCATTAGCAATTATCTCTGGAGTGATTAATTTCCACAGGCAGCGTTTATATGGAGCTATACAAATCAGGCTGTTGTAGGTCAGTGCAACAGTTGTATTAGTTTTCTCTTTTAATGCAATAAAACTGTTGAATAAACAATTACGTTCCAGTGCTTATAAATATTAATAGAAATCTTGGTCAGCTTTCCAAAGAAAGCTATTTCCCAAAAAGACTCCCTTGTCCCGTGATAGATGTAATGAGCCGTTGTATTGTCACTCAAAAGTGCATCAATCATACCTTGAGAGAGGCAATTCTACACCCAACAAATGGCACACCCGTATGATTATCAAGGAGCTGGATCCCGTTCCCCAGCAGGCAGCTTTGCATCACACGTTCCTGTACCTCGTGTGCAGTGTTGGTAAATCCAAGGTGACAGCTTCCATCCCAGCTGAGCTGGCACCTCCAGGCTCTCTCCGTGCACTCTGCTTCTCCTTGCTAAATCCAGACACAGCAGCAAGGAGAGCCAGGAGGGACAGGCAGAGCGCAGGGCTGATGCTGGGTGAGCCGAGGTCTAACTCTGGAAATGCCTTAAAATGACAGGGTTTGACCCCCACATGCATCAGCCACTCCAAATCCTGCCTTTCATCAGACACAGCTCATGGCTCTACACTGCACAGGCTCCTGCTTCTTGCTCAGCTCACGTCTGATACCACAAATGAGGTTAGAGAAGGAGCCCAGCCATGACCAGGACGGAGGTGTCTGTGCCAGGAGGGAAGGACAGCGCCCCCCATGCTCTGCTTGGGGCTCCATCAACCACCGAGCAACTGCAGGCAGGAGCTCAGCTCCCCCACGGACATTCATTTCCCAGGATTTACCTAAGCACCAGAACTGGACCCAAAATAAAGCCATTCTAGAGGAGAATGGAATTCCTATGGCGAGTTCTCCTGGCATAACTCTTTTTGGGTCATGATTAAAAATAGCTGAATTTAAAACATAACCAAACTCTGGTCTCAATTCCACATGTGTCAGGCACTTGGGTTTAGTGTAAGGCTGTGTAACACAGGTATTTGAGGTTTTAAACTCAATATAATGCCACTTTCAAGGTGAAAACCTTAGTTAAGGAGCCCCAGGGAAAGCCACTGGTCATGCCTTCACTAAAGAGGCTTGGCTGTTGGTTTAACCCAACGACAAGGACATCTGTGTGACCAGCTGCGTTGCTCACGTTCCCTTGCCTCCCTGATTGCTCCGTAAGGCAGACCTGGGGAATGCCTATTGCTTTGGGAAGTATTAGCACTTATTTCCCTTTGATAGAAGAAGTTATGAGTATTTTAAATACATCTTGTGGTAAAACAGCAACTTGATTAAGAGCATTTCATCATCTGTCCCCAGCTTGGAAGCTATATGTACAAAACCAGTGCAATTGTGGTTTGCTCTTGAGAAAATGTTCAATAAACCTTTTCTCAGAGAGTTTAGGTGAAGAAACTCCTCACCCATCCACGTCTTGTTTGGGGTCTGTCCCATGGAGCAGCATAAACACCATCTAGACCCGAAGCCTAATGCTTGTGTGGCTTTTCTCTCTGCAGAGGCTCTGGCATGAAGCGCAGGGACATGGAGCAGAGCCCGATGACAGCCAGGTTCATGGCCATGCAGATGCCCATCGAGGCGAGGGTCTGCAGGGAGGAGGGAAGCAGCGAGGAGGGCAGGAGGCGGTCGTGCCGCTCGGCCATGTCCATCATGATGGCTTCCATCTGGAAGTGCGTGCCGATGATCCCACAGACGTGGAAAACTTGGTGGCTGTGCCCTGCAGCAAAGCCAGAAGCACTCACTGAGGCCTTCAGTCGCCTTGGGTAGCTCACTGCTGCGCTCCTGGCAGCACTAAGAGCACTGTGCTTGTGCGTGGCATGAGGGGGGGAACAGGGAAAACCCCAGGAGTGCCATCCAGTCTCCTTGGAGGCTGCTCCTGCAGTGCCCTGACACTGTGAAGCAGTGCTAGGCCACAGCTGAAGGGTTTTGCATGAGAAATGAGTGCTTTGTGGTCACAAACCCTTTTAAACCATTTTGGAATCAGCACGTTTCTGGAGCTGTGCCTGCTTTACCGAGGCAGGACTGCTCTATCTCGTATGTAAAACCACATGCTGAATCTCCAGCAGGGAATGAATTATAACCTCTGGGCATCACTCGTGCATTAATGTGCTTTCTCCCTGCAAATAATGAGGAAACAATTCCAACCCACCCTTTGGCACTTACCGATATAATCAAAGTGTCCTGGTGCGAGTCGCTCTGGCAGATGGCTGGCGAAGATGAAGCAAGTGAGGAAGGCAAAAGCAGTGTGCTTATAATGGACTGGGATGGCAGCCTCCGTGCAGCTCTCTGCCATGCACAGGTAGAACTGCAGCAGCAGAGAGGCATCCACACAGGGGGACCATGCAAAGGGAGGAGAACAACACGTTAAAGGAGGCAGAGCTGTTCCCTGAGCCCCCATCACCTCTGGCTGCCCATTACCCAACACCAGGGCACGATCCAGGGCTCGATACAACAGCCATCACCTCTATTTCATGTAAATCCCAGCCCCACACATCCTTAGTCCTCATTGCAGCAAGATTCCCATCCTGCTCCAGTTGAGGAACTGGAAAACTGGCAGCTTTCTGAGGCAGTAACTTTCCAGCCTGGGCCAAGGCTGAGCGTGGTGCTTTGAAGTGGAAGGAATCTGCCTGTCAATAGGTGCAGGAAAAAATAACCCAATCCTTTTCCTGCCGGAGTTTGTTTTCCTTGTAGAAAAGGAATATTTTCCCAAGTATTTCCAGGCTCAGATGCAGCAGTTGATATTCCCAACCCGCCCTGGTGCCGTGACCACAGGGAGCCGTACCCTGTAGAAGAGGGGGATGCTGTCGAAGAGGTACGGGTACGCGAAGGCCAGGATGCGGGAAGCCTTGCTGAACACGGGCCGTTCCACCTCCAGAAACCTAGAGGGAAACAGAGGAGGTGATTCCCATGGCACAGCACTGCGGATTAGGCTGGATTCCATTAGGCTGGATTCCACTGCTGGGATTGCAGTGCAGACGTTGCACAGTCAGCCTCCCGTCAACACTGAATTCAGGCAGGGCAGCACTGAGGGGGTTAAAGCTGAGACCACCCTTGAGCCTTGAGCTGAGGGAGGAAGGATTTAGAAGCCACAGCTTCTCTGGACAACCTGTGCCAGGGCCTGACTACACCATAGTGAGGAATTATTTCCTAATATCTAATCTAAATCTCCCCTGTGTCAGGTTTTCACTCTTTGGTTTTGAATCTGAGCTTTCTGAGCTCAGCAATCCAGGAGAATACATCTGCCTTGGAAGGCTTGGTAGGTAATGCTGCGTTCAGGCTGTGCACATCCCTGTTAGTTAAGCTGTATCACAGCTCATGGCTGAAATGCATGAAATGGGACAGCCTCCTTTTTTTTTACACCTTACCAAGGCTTGGTGATTGCCATTGCAGAGAATGCACAGAGAGAGTTACTGAAATCACAGCCTAAATGAGTTAACCAAGTTACTTTTCAATGACATCACCATTCGAATGGAAGCAGCAGCCTGTTGGCTATAGCCATACCATAGATGAGGAGGAAAGTGCATGTCTGGGCAGGGGATAATATCCTGCATTTTGTTGTGCAGGAAAAACCTGGTGATGAGATGTAGGACATTGCCCAAACAGAGCCACCATAACCCC